>NC_052951.1:8346734-8559234 GCF_013358895.1 Oreochromis aureus | reverse complement strand
CATATTTGAGCTGGAGGACCAGGTGGAGCAGCAGAGGGCTGTTAACTGTCACACCAACCAAGCTGTCTTGGACATGGAAAGTAAGTTCATATAAATAGGGGTTCAGTCATAACTTGAAGTCCTCATAAATGCTCATAAAATATTAGAAACGTGTCCACAGTGGTGAAACATCATATCTTTAAACAGTTTTAACAAAAACTGAGCTTTAGATTCATAAAGGTAAGAGTTATTAAATGAGTGCTGGAATAGACTGCATTAATGAAAGCTCATAAACTAGCAACTGAGAGTCTAGAAAAGTGCCATGCAAAATGAGTTCATGCTGTAACTCATCTGTCATTGACTTTCCATTACTGCAGCTGGCTAATTTCATATGGCTGGACACACTGTGTTTTGACAGACTTTTGCAAATTATAGTGGATGGGTTTAGTCTGATATTGCTATTGCTAGACACTGCTACTTATATAATAGATGTAAAGCTGTAAGTTGGTTGCGCTCCACAATACTGAAAACTGTGCCGCTCATAGTGCATGCTCATTTATTAAACCTATGGTAAGCAGGACCTCAGCGATGGTAGTGTTTGGGCAGAAGTTCTCAAAGACTTTGAATTTACCGTTGCAGATCTGGTCAAAAAGCTGGAGGAGCAGAAGGCTGAAGCAGAGCGGCAGCTGAAAGTTATGAGTAGACAAATGAAGGTAAGAAGTGTGCAGACCTGATCTACTGAGTTTTAAAAGTTCACATCTTGGTAGCTCTCTAATAGAGATGTGCAAAGCAGCCGGTATTTGTATTTGTTGAGGGGGGGAAAGTATTTGTATTTGTAGTCGAGTAAAATTCAAAATAGGCGTCAAAATCCAATTTTTTGCATTACACTTCTAATTAATGTTATAGTGTAGGTAGGGGTGTAGCTAGTGTAAGTATTCTTTAATTATATATATATTATGGCAGACAGTACCGGGAATAAGATGGTTTAAGTGCATGTGAATATGCATAACAGATGTTTGATATCTCTGCCTCTGCTGATCTGACTTTTGCACACATTACACATCAGTTTGGTTTCATATGCAGCACTGAGTGTAAAATGCTTCCACACAGAACTTGATCAAGTTGTTTTGGCTGGTGGAGGACCAAGAGGTGGCTCAGCAGCAGCAACACTCTTTTCCATTTGGTTGACCAAATCCATGTGGGGAGTTTCAGCTAAGTTAATGAGTGAATGGACAACGGGAAGCTATGCTAAGGTTAACTAGCCTACAGCCTACATCTTGCTGTCTGCAAAAGACAGAGTAACTTAAATGTACCATATAACTCCCACAAGTGCATACAGTTCGACACAACTACACAAGCATTGTTTTATCCTTTTAAACCGAACTTTAACGTTACTCTGTCCTATTGTCTAAAAATTACCGAGCTAACAGAGCTACATAAACAGAGCGAACAGGAGAGCACCCGACTGCAGACGTCAATAATGCAGCGTAATTGATTAATCTCCCGATCTTCGCGAAAGTTATAAACTCCCTCCGGAACCCAGTTAAGGTACAAAAAAGTCTATTCAACAAAAATAGTGATGCAGTTCAGTCTTTTTTCGCTCAGCTGAGCTTTGTTGCTGTGTGGAGCAGCCTGTGTCAGTCACCTTTTTCACACGTCACTCACTCATCCGCTCATGCACTGCGGTCTCATAAGGAAACTCAGCTTTTTGATATAAAGTTTTTTTGTTCCCGAATACAAATATTTTTTTAAAGTATTTGTTCGAAATAAGTATTCGTAAAAAACACGATATTCATGCCTTTCTGAATGCCATATTCGGGTTCGGCATTTGTCAGCCATGCAAGCATCCATATTATTGTGTTAATTGTCACAGAGTTATGCGTTTACAGCTTAGTTCACATAACCGTAGCCATTCTTTTACAGCTGTCCTTGAATTCCTACAAGGAAGAAATTTTGGGTGGAGTAACACATTAAGTTCATGGTGATTTTTTTTTTCAGTTTTTCTGTGTGTGTGTGTGTGTGTGTGTGTGTGTGTGTGTGTGTGTGTGTGTGTGTGTGTGTGTGTGTGTGTGTGTGTGTGTGTGTGTTTTTGTTTTTTTGTTTTTTTTTGCCAAAGAGACCAATAAGTCTTGTTTCCACTAAACATTGTTCCAGTAGCATTGTAGAATATGCCGGTGGGGTCCTGAGACAGGCAGCTTCTTCCATCAGTTTAGTTGACATCAGTTTAATGCAGAGACTACACAAACAAAAAAAACCCAAATCTATAAAATCTATGTACCAATTTGATAAGAAGAAGAAGACATTTTTCTATAAAAGCGCCTTTCAAGACACCTATGGACATTTAACAATAGAATAAAACACATAGTAGAACAATGACAAAACGAAGAACAATTTAAAAAAAAAAAAAAAAAAACACACGATAAAATAAACAATAAGTTCACAGTGAATATGCAGATTTGAAAAGATAGGTTTTGAGTTGAGATTTAAACTAGGGGAGAGAACCAATGTTTCTTATATTTGGGGGTAGAGAGTTCCACAGCCTGGGAGCAGAGCAACTGCTTCCCATGGTGCAGAGGCAGAAAGAAGGCACAGCAAGCTGGATAGAAGAAGAAGATCGAAGTGAGCAGGCAGAAGAGGTAGTGCTTAACAGGTCAGAAAGGTAAGGATGAGGTTATGAAGGTTATGAAGGACCTTGAAGGTGAGCAAAGGAGATTGTTTACTATTTGGAATTTCATAGGGAGCCAGTGAAGTTCCTGAAGGGTAGGGGTTGTGTGCTGGTAGGAGGGGGTTTTGGTAATAATTCGGGCAGCGGAGTTTTGAACCAGTTGAATCTTATGGAGGGATTTTTGGGGGAGACCATCCAAGAGAGAATTACAATAGTCAATGCCGGAGGTAATGAGACTATGCACAAGACTATGGATGCAGACTGGGTGGAAAGAGAAGGACGTAACCGGTTAATGTTGCGTAGACGGAAATACGCAGAACGGGTGAGATCATTGATGTGAGATTTATCAGATAGTGAGCTTGTCTAAGATGACACCAAGGCTCTTAACCTGAGGTGAAGGGAAAACTGTGGAGTTATCAGTAGTGAGAGTGAAATGATTTGCCTTCAGTAGGTTGAATTTAGTGCCGATAAGAAGGATTTCAGTTTTATCCTCATTGAGCTTAAGAAAATTAGAGCTGAACCAGGATTTTAACTCTGATGAGCATTCTGTAAGAGAAGAAGGTGGGAAGGAGGAATCAGGCCTGCAGGAGAGATAGAACTGGGTGTCATCAACTGGGTGCTTGGATGTTTTCTACCACAGTGGTAAGGGAAGTCCTATTTTTTTTTTTTTTTCTTTTTTCTTAATGTTTGTTCCCGGGAGGAAGCCAAAAAGTTTTTGTCTACCTTTTGATATTTGAAGTTGAGATATCAGATTCCCCCCCCCTTTTTTTTATGTCTTGAAGTGAATTTTCATACTCAATTCTGGTCTGAAATAACTAAGCAAAATTTCACTGATGAGTTGTTAGTTTTTCCAGTAATTGGTGGATTGGATATTCACAAGAATATAAAAAAATGCATGTAGTGTCTCTTGTTTCCCTTCATTCTTCCCAGTCATTCTTCCATCTCAACTACATTAAAATGTCTTTCAGTCATTTTCTGTCAGAATGAATAACCTGTATATGATTCTGCATGTTTATGCCTTCAGGATGAAAAGGAGGAGTGGCGTCGTTTTCAGGCAGACCTCCAGACGGCTGTGGTCGTAGCAAATGATATCAAGGTGGAAGCTCAGCAGGAGCTTCGCACACTCAGGAGGCAGCTGCAGGAGGAGCAGGATCGTAATGCAAAGCTTTCTGCAGACCTTGAGGCCCTGCAGGGAGTCAGGTACTATCTTCGCCATATTTTTCAGTTCCTCTCCCTCCACCAGTCTCCCCTTTTTTAGCATTGGGCTGCAGTTCTTTTCTCCCTGTACAAATGTAGTCATGATATACCTGCCAGAGTCTTGCCATATCTCCTATTACCTGTTTTATACATGCTATATGAATAAGAATACCACCCAATAATCTATTTAGACATATCTACATTTAGTATAGATACAATTTAGTTTATATCTTGATGTTTCACAAGATCAAAACCTTGGTGCTTTTGAGTCTAGGTTCCCGGGATTTGGCAGACTCTGTTGGTAAATGAGCCGTCTCCTGTGGTATTTCCCTCTGTGTATTCTATTCCTTTTAAGCTGCTGCCCTCTCCGTCTCCCTCTTCCACACTTACCCTCTGGTAACATTTATTCCTGACACTCAAAATGCAGCAAACTTCAGCAGTATTGATAGGATAATATGATTTTTATTTTTTTTACTAAATGGTGGCAGATCTGCTTCATGATCAGAGCGGAATCTGTGATTAGTCTTTGTCAGCAAATATCCCACACTAATCTGTCACACTATTCAAGACTTCACATAGTGCGGTCGGACTATGTCAGTGCAGCATTGTTGTTGATGAGTATTGCGTTGGATCATGTGTTATTATGTAAGTGTGTTTTAGTGTGCATATACCATAGTGTTTTTGACAGTCTTGTCTTCTTTCATTATCAAGCCAGGTCAAATACTTCTGTGGTAAAGTCTGCTTAGATTTGTGACTGTACAGCGCTCTCTTTATATTTGTGGCTGGTCATTGTATAATCCTTTCAGGTAGCAAAACAAGTTTGACTGAAATTATTTTTATTAATTTAATTTATTTATTTTTTAAAAATCTTTTTTCTTTTTTTTATTATTAATTATTATTTAACTACTCACCAGTAGTTTTACCACTTAAGAAACCGTAATATTTGGTTTAAAAACCAGATATGTCTTTTCTTCAGATTTCATGCAGTACTTGAGAATATAGTAGTGGCTTTAGGCCACGGCTAAATCAGCAAACTCTCCCCGAGATTAGCTGTTACGCTGCGTCCGCTCCCCACCTCCAGCAGCTCCCTGTGATGTCTCTATCAAAGATGTCCCTCTGACAAGCCTCCCTATGTAAAGCCCAGGTGAGTTTCCCGCAGTGCTCTCTCAGCCAGCCTCCCTCTCCCTGCCCTGTGTGCTGCTGATGCTCACTGACCTTCCTATCTGTGTTTGGCTTTGTGTTGCCGCTTCAGCCTGTCTGACTCTGTCTGTCTTTCTGTGTGCTGGCTGACTGCACCCTCAGGGCTATTGTACCCTTTTTGGTTTGCTTTGCCTGATTTATTTATTTATTTATTTTTTTAATTTTTTTTTTCCAACATTTGGTTCAAGTAGATGTATCTGGTGCCACCTGCTGTCCTTTAAATGAATAACACTCTTAATTGTTTTTTGGTTGTATAGCAGGATGGTCTGCACGGCATGACGGGATTAAACTCATGCAATGCATCATCTGCTGCAGATACATTTCATCACCGGGTGATTTTATTGAAATTTGATTCTGAGTGACTGTATTAATCCTTTGAGGTATGCATGAAGCAGAGTTTTTAGAAGTCTGCAAGTGCCCACAGGTCTGGCTTTGAAAATAATAATGCTGAGAAGAAAACAAGGTCATTGTGTAAGCATTAGTTGTTACACTGCAGTTCATGTCCTTTCTCCTTTTCTCTCCAGAATAAGCTCCGGGGCCACTTTTGAGACCAAGACGGCAGTAGAAGGGCACTAAAGAAGCGTCTCTCACCTCAGCACCACGTGAAGACAGTGTTATTGTTGCACTTAATATGACATTAAACATGTAATGTGGTAAAATAGTTTAATTGTAAGCCACTGTGACCTCTGTAACCACAGACGAATTCTTGTGACACAGACCGGCTTCTATCGCTCTTCATGTCTTTACATAATGAACCTTTTGAAAATACTGTATTTTTGTTTCTCAATGAATGTACCTTTTATTTTTGTGATTCTCTTGTGTTTGAGATTGCAGGAGTGAGAGACTTGTATTTTTTTCTTTTGTTTGTTTGTTTTTTTTGTTTATTATAATGTGTGAAGCTGCTTTGTGCCTTTCAGAAAGTCGAGCAGATGAAGTGTTACAGAAAGAACACTGAAAAAACTGGTAGCGGTATAAAAATATGGGTAAATGTTCAGAGAGTAGCAAAGCTCAGACTTGCGTTTCCCAAACACTGCCAGAACAAAGACAAACTCGTAACATCAGAAAATACACATCACAAGGCCAAAGCAACAAAACAGAACAAAAGTCCAGTGATATTCATACAGTAGGTAGTTCTGGACCTAATATATTCTGCTTACTAGCTCTATATTAGTCAGATTGTTGTCACTTGTTTACTTGACTCTTGATTCCTCTGATTGGAATAAAATGCAGTTTCCTATTTAGCCATTTGATGGCACTGTAGAACACATAATAACACATAATAATCTCTGATATCTCAGCACACAGGTATCATCTGCACTGTTTCTATTTGCCTGTTTTTAATGATTGCGATATTTCTTCTAAATGTCTTCTTAATATTATACTGCCAACACTGGAACTGCCACAAACACAAACAGCTGTTCCTCCAAGCCACTTTTTGCTCTACTGAAACATGCCATTTTAACCCTTAGACCAAGAAGACTGTGCTACATGTTCCTAAAATGATGATTTTATTTCACACAAGACACCACTTAAATTATGAGCTGAACTCATTTTCTTTAATTCAACTTTTTAGCTGCATAAGATGATGTAGAATTAAACACACACTTTTTATCTGAGCCTTAGAGGTTGCTCTGAAAAACATCCTGTTATAAGAGGACTTCTTATATTTCTTTAACATCCTTCTTA
The DNA here is from genome assembly GCF_013358895.1 of Oreochromis aureus. Classification (NCBI taxonomy): domain Eukaryota; kingdom Metazoa; phylum Chordata; class Actinopteri; order Cichliformes; family Cichlidae; genus Oreochromis; species Oreochromis aureus. The sequence goes on along the minus strand of NC_052951.1, from coordinate 8,552,507 downwards.
ATTTGTCACTCAAGTACTGTGATGTAATTTTGAAAGGTTTATTTCATCGTTCAACAAAATCTTCAATAGAATATTGCATACTGTGGTAGTATACGGTCATACGGTTGCAGGATCTCAGGTTACAATTTTTAAAAGCCATATTTTAATCCCAAGGTAAAGGTACTGGTGCTCAAAATGTAAGCATTTGGATTCACTCACAAAAATCAACCTTCTAAAGAAAGATGAGCTACTAACAACGTGATGGGTCATTTTCTTTTGATGAACAATTCATGAATGTCCTGTTAATTTATTCTGCCTAGAAAGACTTGTGACTGGTTTTATGCTCGTGAATTTATAGACGTGTGTTATTATATGTCTGACTGCTGTTCATCAGGCAAATGAATAAATGAAATGACACCAGTCTTACTGCAGTCGTCTTTCTCTGTCAGTCTCCTTTTTTTTTTTTTTTTTTTTTTATCGAAAGTGAGTTAAGAACTTGTTCGTCATTTCTGTCTCCTCTTGTCTATAAAGAGGCTGCAAACCCTCACGCTTGTAGCCTTTGGTCCAATGTTCACCAGGTACAACGGCAGAAAGCGTCTCTACTGCTCAGATTGAGGTTTTCCAAACTCTTTTTGTCTCCAGCTAGTCATCAGTTATTGACTGTTCTTCAGTTCAAGCTGATCACATGATCTTGTTGATACACTGAGCAAACACCCTATTTTTAAAACGTGCATTCTCCCCTTTCTCACTTAGAACTTATCTCATAAGATAAGTTCTAAATTCAGGGTTTTGAAATTCACCAGGTCAAAATTTGCAGTTTCTCCTCCCTCTAGTGTTTGTGCTACATATGTGTCCACACAGCAATCCTGTTCATTGTGTCTGCCAGGTCCCAAGGTGAAGAGATGAGAGTGTCTGACTCAGATAACGGCCTTCACTGGTGCGGCATCTCCATGATCCCGGCCACGCCCGCCGACGCCAGCGGAGATTCCAACACGGAGCCTGGAGCTACTGTCAAATCCCTCATTAAGTCCTTTGATACTGTTGGACAAAGTGAGCACAAACACCTCAGTACACAGACACACACTTTCAGGGCATCCCATTACACAGTGTAACTGTAGAGCAGAACAGCTGCTGAGAGGTCTATGAATATTTGGCTTTTCTCTGCAACTTGTGCAGTCGGGCCGGACGGTCCTGGCTAAGCTGGCCTCAGACAGGTTGGAGGGTTACATGCTGGATATATCTGCTACTGATAGGAGGCATTTTCATATAGAAACTTTAGTCATGGCTGCATTATGGAGATGGTACTTCTTGTTTCATTTATTAAGCAGCTTGACATGAACATTATGTAGAGCTGCATACATTAGGACAGTTTTACTTGTTTTATTTTATCTTTCAACCAAGACTATTCATTTTTTTTAATGAAACAAGCTAAACTTCAACATAAATTATTGGGGGAAATGTGCCAATACCAGAACCTGAGTAAAATATTAATTTATCAAATATCAAAAATAAAGAAGACTAGGAGTCCAACTGTTTAAAAAAAAAAAAAAAAAAAAAGTGCACAGTGGGCTGTGTGTTTCATCTTTGTTGTAAACGCTTCAGTATTCGATTTCTGATGTTCATGGTGACTAAACCTTCACTGTTTGGACTTTCTTAGGATTTCTGCCATTTTTTCCCCATATTTAACATGAAAAAGGTTATTCTTTGCTTTTATAAATGCAGGCTTTACAGAGCACTTTTGAACTCAGTGGTTACATGACTTGGTATTTCAGATGGACCAGGTCACACGGTTCAAATGCATTCCTCCTCAAGAAGCCCACTGAGTGGGATCCCTGTGCGCACTGCACCTGCTGCTGCTGTATCCCCCATCCAGGTATATGCCCCGTTTCCCTTTAAAATTCCCTTTAAATACAGACTTCCTGTGAGTGAAACTGTTTCAGATGACTGTTTCATCCTCTTTTTAGAGACACTCGCACATAAAGCCACTATCAAAGACACTGGAAAAAAGAATTAATCATGGAGAATTCTCCCATCCTCATGGTATGTAACACAGAAGGGATATAGGGCACGTTGTAATGGTATAAATGTGCTATCAAATTTCCATACTTCCTTTAACTGTCACACAGGAACAAATGGTGGCTTTTAGGTCAATAGACTGACAGCCAAAGTCCACTAAGAGTCTTCAATGAGCACTAAATGAATGGTATTAATGACATGCAAACATCCGACTGCTGCCGGTTTGGTGGAAAATTTTATGATTTTTCTCCTTGGCAACCCAAATGCTGTAAATTTTGTGCATGACTCTTAAAATGTCAGCATCTACATTCAGCAGGTCTTCTTGCTCCATCCCTGAGGAGTCATTTGAAAAATACAGTGACTTTAGAATCACAGGATCACTTTAATTGGATAAGGGATTTTTTAAAATGTTTTATTGCAGTAAATCCAGATTATTTAGATTTTACTGCTCATTACAATTCAAGTATTATTTTGTACACATAGTGGGTACATCAGTAGTTTAGCAACATAGACACCTTGAAGTGACTTCCCATAACTGCAGAACGCTAGAAGTCTTAAAACAGAATACAATTAATTTCTATTTGTCCCATTGCCTTTCATGCCCTGTTATATTTTCCTGCTTCACAACTGTACATTGTGATTTGTCAAATGTAATTTATATTTTGATCCCTCCATTTCTGACTTTCTTTTTATTCTCCTGTGTGTTGTTTTAATTCCCACAGACAAATTGCCGAGCTGCAGGGAAGACCTGAAACCTAACAGCCTTATGAGGAAAAGCCCGTCACTGGAGTCTGTAATCAAAACCTCTGCCTCCCTCAGCAGCCGCACGCCATCCTTCAGCTACAACCGAGGAAGCAGCAAGCTCAGGTGAGCTTGCTTATTTATTTATTTATTTATTTGTAAATAGCACTTCACTCTGAGACGAACCTGCTACTTTGAACTGGAGCTGGTGATTTAATCATAGCTGATAAAAAAAAAATTTTTTAATTTTTTTTTAGCTTAGGAGGAGCAAACATATTTGACTATGATTTCACCACATGCAAACTACATGTCTGGATTTTTTCGGGGTTTATGTTTCCCAATACTTAATAATGCAAATATTCTCTACTGTGACAAAGCAAAAATGTGAGCAAGTTGATCTCTGACTGAGGCTTTAAAGCTGATTTTTTTCAAAGAAGGCCATTGCTGTGATGACAAATCTTTACAAGCAGTTAACAAAACAAACTTTATATATTTTTAAATGTAGCTTTAAAATAGGCTGCATGACTCTAAAACTGGAGGTGGTTACAGATATAATGGCTGCTGTTGTATTTCTGCTTTTTAAACTTGCATACTCCCTCCTGATATCGCTAGTTAAAGCTTTCTCTGTTAGTTTCCCAAATTTTATGTCCAGCATTGCTGATTGGACACAGATGGCCTGCACACAGTAGATGGAGTGTTGGCTTATCAGAATGGGAAGAGAGGCAAATGGTGAACAAACATGCTTTTATACTCTTCTTGCTAGTGATCGTTTTCATGCACAGACAGCTCGTGTCTGTGTACACTCGTGATTGCATCTGATGTAAATGGCGGCAACTTCATCACGGTGAAACAGCAAAGTTAGTTAAAGCAATGAAATACTTGGCCAGCACACTGGACAACACCCTTAGCTTCAGTCAACATACAGTTGACATTAATAAACAGCACTCATCGTTTATGTTGAAACTCAGAAACCTGTCAGTCCAGCCTCTCCACATCCTTGTCTGCTGTCATGACTGTTCAGCTCTCTGCACTCTGCACACAGCTGTATTTACAGTATTGTTTGTGCTACCAAGAATAAATTTTCCACACAGCCACACAGATAATTGGCCTTCCTTTTCCCTAATGCGGTCTATCTTTTCTTCCCATCTATTCACTCTTGACATTATTAATGTAAATGCGTGTGAAGGAGTTGTAGACTTTCTGGACAAGGAGATTAGGGGGCTGTCTCCTTCCATATTTGGTATTTTAAAGGCTCATGATAGGGCTGCTGTATCACTGATGATAAATGCAAATACTCTCCCCACTGCAATATATGTTTGGACAGCATCTTGCTCCTTCTAGCGTTATGGTGCCTCAAACAGAGAAATAATGAATTCAGCAGCAGAGCAGCAATGACGTGTGAAATATTTACTATGCTCAGAGCAATGACCGTGTCTCATGGTCTTCCCATGGCCTCAGCTCCAGCACAAACCCTTGGGAGAAGCCCCTTTGAATAATACTGCAGATAGGCATTTATCCAATCTGTTGGACCATTTTTGTTTTTTTGTTTTTTTTTTAGAGAAATGCATTGAGTGTACTGTTTGCCAATATTTGATGGAAATGCTGGATGAAAAGTAAAACAGATGCCACTAAAAAAAAACTGTGCTAAAGGTTTACATCCTAACACTTAAAGTCAGAGTGGATGCTGGATTCATGCCAAAGTAATCTTGAGCCAACTCTTAACTCCAACACAAATACACAAGCAAACCAAAGAAGCTTCGGTCTTGTAATGATAATTTGAAGCCCTGGAATTCAGAAGGGAGTTTTCAAACAGGGAACATTTGGAAAAGCTATGTAGGAATAGAGAGTATTATGTTTTATTTTTTTAAAGAGAGCATTAAGAGTTTGTTTTTGATTTTTAAAAAGGGTTTATTCAAATTTTTCAGGACTGAAATGGATCTAGTTTTTCAATAATGGTATGTTGTGCAGGTCATTGTACACTGTGATCGTGGATGCAGGCACATTTTTAGCTCTAAAGTTAATATTTATTAGCCCTCTATGTTATTTAAAGATGACCTACGCTTTGTAACCTCCCTGAACTAAAACACCAGAGTTTAAAGAAGAAAAAAAAAAGAAGAATGGAAGTTTTTAGGTTCCTAAAGCATGCACCTGAGAAATCAGAAATAAATTGTGTGTTATTAGATCAGGACCACTTGAATTACCTTCTATATAGAAATTTTTTGGGGGGACTGAAATAATTGAACACAGCCTTTTGCTGTGATCACCATATGCACTCAAGTTTGCATGTTCACTTATCCCCTCAATGACTTACTGCAAATTTGCTCCCCCCTTCCACCCAAAAAATCTCTCTCTGTGATTGTGGTTCGTGTTTCCCTTGTGACAGTGTGGAAAGAAAGGACCCCTTGGCTGCACTGGCGCGGGAGTATGGAGGATCTAAGAGAAATGCTCTACTGAAGTGGTGCCAGAAGAAAACAGAAGGCTATCCGGTAGGGATCACAGGCCGGAGACCTCTCTCAGACACAAGACGAGCCCCACTCACTTTCACACCCTGCTCTTCTCTGCATCTTTGTCTGACGGTTTTATTTCAGTGTTTCCCTCCTCTGGTTTTTATTTAAAGGCGAGATGACAGCCCCCCCACCCCCTTTCATATTACATGGATGCAGTATTGGTTAGTCTGCCCTCAGGTTCGGTAGCTATTTCTTTTTTTTTTTTTTTTCTTTTCCTGCCATGAGTGATGTGCCGGACTGTAATGGCACATTACTCCTCCTGTCATCTCAGTGGGGATATGAAATCACTGTGGCACAGCAGTAATGGAAACAATGAAGCAAAGCACCCAGTCTTACAGACACACTGGATTTATACCTGTATGTATTTTCACAGCCTCCACTGTTTTTATGCTTGCCCATTCATTTTTTTATTTTTATGTTGTTGTGCTCCCAGCTGCTTTACCTGGTTCCAAGAAGCCTAGTGCTAACACACTCCCTTAATACCTAGTTTAAGGAGCCTATTAAGCCCAGTGGGATTAGAGATTTACCTCTGTAATCACTGTGTTTGTGTGCCAGTATGCTAAAGCTATACAGGGGGACTGGCTGCAGCCTCCATAAAAGTAGTTCTTTTATCACGCTCAGCCTTCTGATAGGAATTACAGTTACAGATGTAACTGACTGTGCGTCTCTGGGGTTTGGGGGTGAGTCTAATAGCACATAACTCTGGCTTGACCAAGTATGAGAAAACACAGGTGATAATAACTGCTAAAAATAAACCCAGCTGTCACAGTGATAAATAGTGAATTATTGGACGAGCTATCAGATCAATAGTTCTATTTCACAAGGACAGTGGTGCTCAGTGAACTTTGATTCCCCCAACCAACCCCACCCCAAACTGCCTCTTCTTTTCTTATGAGAACTGGTGCTTGACGGCCTCACGGTGCATGTGTTGGTGAAACACGCTGACTTAATGAGATAAAACTGACAATCTGTCTGATAAAATGCCGCTCCTGAACACAGGCTGCCCGGCTCAAATTGTTTAGACTGTTTTGACATCTTCAGGCAGCAGGGAGCATGTTTAAAGACGCTCTCTTGTAGTGGAAGGTCACCGCTGTAGCATTCGTTGATGCCACAGTTTTCTCGTTCATTAAAAAAAAAGGAGTTTCCTGGAAATCTTTTAACATGGGGATTAAAAATCGAAACAAGTCCACCGGGCTGGGTCTTCAGGAAGTCTACTCTCTGCTGCACCCACACACCGATGAATGGGTGATGGGGATACATAACAATGTCACTACCTCTCTATGGCTGTAGTTTGATCTAAACAGATGTTTCATATACTGTATTTATGTCTAAACTTTGTCTGTACCAAGTAACAAGTGTCTTTAGCTGTCACACGAATAATATTTCCCTCTTAAATATTCTCTTGAAGAACAATAAACTAAACTGCAAATCTTAATTCAGTTCAGTACAACATTAATACCCCTTAATAGAGCCTCATCCTACTGGTGTGGGTTTAACTATGGGACCTTATGATCTGCTCTCACAGAGGGCTTAGCAACACCGTGTGATTATTTGCAAGTATCAAGAATGCATTAAGAAGATTTGGCTGCTAGGTGTGTTTCACTCTGTGGCATAATCACTCCCCTCCTGGAGCAACTGTTCTCGGTTTGAGCTGCGGTCCCTTCGTGCCTTTGCATATTCTCCATGTGCACCATGCGCGTGGCCTGTAATCGGGTTTAGTACCGGACCATTAGTTTGGCAGTTTGCCTTAAAAATGTTTACTTTGAGAACAAGTGTGACTGCTTCTGTGAAGTAGAGACATGAGGTAATTCCTGTTTGCACATCTCATCAATATTTGTTAACTTGTACCAATCTTTTTTTTTTTTTTTTTTTTATTTAAATGAGAAAAAAATACTTTTTTTTTCTTATCCAACAATCAAATGAGAAAAAAGAGAAGCAGATGAGTTTAACTGAAGAAGTGAAGAAGCTTCTCGGATGAGAGGTGAAACGTCTTCAAGCAACTCAAGAAGTCCAGACGCTTTTCTTTCCAAGCTCCTTAGTCTACGATGACCTGGATGACTGAGAACCTTCACAGACAGATGAGTTTAACACTATCTTATCTCTGATGTTAAGTTGAGTCATTAGGATTTAAAGGAGGATCTCCCAGATATTTTGACTTATTTTTCTCTCTATAAGGGTGATCCGCTGTTATTTGCCCTTTTCCTTCTTCTTGGCACTGCACCCACAGGGATTTCAGTTTTCTTGGATGCATGCATATGTCCTGCATCTTTGGTGTTACATACTGCATATGGCATCATTTATAGCCACCGTGGTGAGTAAACTGCACCACAGCATGTAACCCACGTGACTGAGTCCTGTGGTGGGCAGAGAAAATTTTATTGTCATAGGATGCATTGAGCTTCATATGTCTGATGAAAGGTCAGGCTGCTTCAGCCCCTAATTACAGGCCCAGTGTCTGAGAGACACTGACTGACATGTCACACTGTATGCATTTCCAGGATGGGAAACCGAACCAAAGGACCAGAAAAACCGTCGCATTCAGGTGTCTCTCTGTCATGCTCGTGTTGTGCTCTGATAAAGGTTAGTGAGGTTTAGTGTTATCAATACATCCACACACACTTTGCAGTCCCTCTCCTCCTTGCTGTGGACTAAGGTCAAAGAGGTAATCCCTCAACACTAATTGGCTCTTTAGTATAGCGTCAGCGAGTTGTAATTTGTCCTCGGCCTCTTCGGGCTACATAATTAATGGTCAGTTTGAAGAGGCGGCTTTCACTGTGCACCCTTGGCTTTCCATTGCCCCTCTGGTTCGGAGTGGCAGAGTCAGGAAACAAGCTCCTATTTCACGCTCATCTGCCACTGCAGAGCCAGAAAAGCTGCTGTGCGAGTCTGAGACAAAACTGATGGGAGGGTCGGCCCCCGTGCAAGTTGTTATTACAGTCCTATTGTTGGCAGACGTTTTGGTCAAACAGCAGTCTAATTAAAGGGAAAGAGAAAGTAGGAGCTATTGTAAGCTTGCTGAGCGATTATTTGATGCTTTATAGCTCCTGAGGGCACAATAAGTCTGCGATTGTGGCCGAGCACAAAGCCTTTGCAAGAGATGAGTACTCACAGTCGTCTGTCTGCTAAAACAGCCTCATCTCACCTTCCAGCTTGTTTCACATATGTTTGGGTTCTGTACATGTATGCTTTATTTTATATAGATAATGCTGTAGAAAAACAGTGAGTTATCATAATCTAAGTATCTTAATGTACTTGATGATGATGCGCTGTTGTCAGAATGTTTGCTGGGTGGGGTTTCTGGACAGACCGTGATGGTTAATACAGTTCAAGGGGGGGAAAAAAAGGGAAACACTGCAAATTACATGCATGTAAACACGCAAGTACTGAGTACAATAGCCGTGCTATCACCATGGAGAAGCAGTCTTGCACCCCTTAGGGAGAATGTGATGTGAGAAGGGGTGCATTTATCCACCAGCTGCTTCCAAACCCAAGTAACATAGAGTATCCTCAGAGTAGCTGAAAGCCCAGCCTGCATTAGAACTCTCAGGGGAGGATGAGGTGTGAGCCCAGGCAGACTCTGTCACACCTAAAATGTCAGATTCTGGGAAGCTCAGATCAATCAGAGAAGACCTTAAGCTCGCTCTGATTGACTCTGCCCTGTGGGAGAGAGTAAAGAGGCCTCTCACAGGAAATTAGTATTCACAAGAGATCCTGTCTACATCAGTGCTGGACTGGACACAGACTTGAAACACAAGACCGCTTTTATATAACTTCTGTTGCACTGGTTTTCAAGGCAGCTTGTTAGATCAGACTCAAAGGTGCAGGTTGTTGTGCCGGAACAACTCTGCCTGAAACTCACTGCTTTGTGCTTAATATGTGTGTGGGATTTTTTTTTTTTTTTCGCCCCTGTGCTCTGACTCAGTTTTTACATCGCTAAAGTGACGATTGCTCCTGAACAACAAACAGACCACAAAAATCACACAACAAACTGGACAATTTACATATCTAGAAATGATTTATTCATTTTATATTTGGTTATTTTGGTCTCATGTCATTGTGTCAAAACTTTTGAAAACTTTTCACCTAATTTGGAAAAAACGTCTTGTGGCATTGAAGAGTAAGATGTCTACTTGTAGCCTTTTTTGGTCACGTTCAGTGAGCAAAAAAGCCTTTCTTGAACATTTGTATATTTATCAGGCTCTTTGATGTCTTGATTTAGGACAACTCCGGACACGTTTTAAGCTTCTTTTTTTTTCTCAATTAACCATAGAAGCCAAACAAAAATAAATGCCTTGTTTGTTCGAGATGGAAACAATGACCAAAGGGCTATGAACATTAGGCCCTGACAGAGCACAGCTTATCCGGCCTCGTCTGGGAACTCGCACACATGCAGAAAACCATTGAAAGACAGGAATGGACCCCCCAGGAGAGTGTGGAATGAAGGTCAGACATCGAGGAGAGGAAGAGGATAGGAGTAGACATTACTAAGTTCTATAAATGGAGGATTAACTGTACCTGTGGGGTGAGATCATGATTGTAAAATAACAAATTACAGGTGATTAGTCAGGATTTTTCTGGAATATTTTAGTACATGTGTTTTCTTATAAATGATATAATATTGAGGCTGTCTGGGTTGAAGTGCATTAAAACAAATGCATATTGAGTAGCTTTTAGCATCTGGTGTGTGTGAAAAGTGTTAAGTGCTTGTGCTAAGTGCCTTTTGTGGATTCATGTGCCTTGTTGTCAATGTAGAGCTAGGTATTCTCAGCATAACAATGAAAGGAATTGATGAGATGTCAAATTAAAGGGTCACTGTGGCATATTGATGAATATGTTTTATTTATTTTTATTGGTTTTAATCAGGTAAGAAGACAGAGTGGTAGAAGGGTTGGAAATATCCACAGGTTCAAAAGCAAGCATTAGTTCCTTAAGGTTTAGGGTCCACATGGAGTGACAAATAAGTAAATCATTGCACTGTGATCAAAGTAATAAAATTAGAATGATAATTTTATCATAGACTATCAATATCATAGACTGAATAATCTCACCAAGAACCCAGCATCCATGGATGATGATGTTTGTTTCTGGGGTAAATCTGGTCACCCTGTCAGGAAAAGAATTCACTTTATGTCTAAATTTAATAAGTGACAATTGGCCACAACAAACTGATCTTCTCTCACTTTTCTGTTAATTAGAAGTCTAAAAGATGCCTGTACAGTATGTAGCTATTAAGGCTAAAATCTGCTTAAATTTGATAGGAGACTAGATAACTATTCATCATGATCAGATTCAACTAAAACATACCCATTCCAACCAGGCAAACTGGCTATATCTGCATGTAAATGTTTCTCGTGGGGTTCTGCCTCACTGTGCGTTGCATGCTGGGCTTATTTGTATGGGTTCTGGCCAATCAAAGCATATTGCTCCAACATACTAGAGCGCACAGCACAGCACAGCACAGTGGTGCAATGGTAGGCAAGAACAGTTTGGGTTTGAATCTGCTGCTCATCTGACAAGTTTTTTGAGCAGTAATGGTGGAGATGATGTTTCTCTTTTTAAGCAAATTTAGAAGTACAGGGATGCCTTTTCACCATGCACACCATGTTTTTTCAAGCTTTTCCTTGTTGGGATTGGTAACACTGTGTTTACAGCTAAGTTAGAGGTGTGCTGTTTTTAGTCTAAACTGCATAGCAACTGGCAGCTTACACTGCATTACATTATATCTATTTGCAGTTGGCTCACAATAGACAGAACGGTTGTGAATCGTGACTTCGATTCACCTGTGTGCCTTCTTTGACATTCTGTTGCGCTCCCTGCTCTTTATCCCCATACAGAAAAGCCTAATGCAATCAACAAGCTGAGTCTTTGGAGAACTCCTGTGATTGCTTACTTCATCTCCATGGTCCCACCTGCCTGGGATTTCCGCCCATCAGTGCTCAAAACTATGTTTCATTACGAGATTTTTCTCACTTCCTTCTGTGTCTTTTCTTTCTTCCCATTCCTTTCCCCCTGTGTTCATTTCACTTGTCTGTTCTCATGTTTGCTTTGCACTCATTCATGATTTCGATAGGTTGGGTGCATTTCTGGTGCCCGATTCATGTATTTGACGTGAAATTTCAGAAAATAACTCTCCAGCCTGATATTTCCTACTTGGGGTTTTGACAAACTGTGTGTTTGATATGTACTGTAATTCAGTTTATCTGTCATAGCATAGGTTTACTTGCTGTACTTGCATTTACGCCATGTCTGAAATCAGGGTATCAGCTGCCATGACAGGATTACAGCAGTGTGCTATCATCCATATGTGGCACCAGAAGCACACACCCTTTCCTTTTGTTTCTGCGGTGTTAATCACCGTCTGTGTGCGCTTCAGCCAGCCAGCTTGTGTGGTTGGTTTACAGCAGGAAGGACGTGTCATCCAGGATGGATGTGACATGTCCTTGACCTTTTAATGTCCACCACAGCTAGATTTTTGTTTTGTTTATTGACAGGAAAATAATCCTCACTGATTGATTTTATGATCGTGTTTGGTTTTTTGAAAATGAAATCATGTTTTACAGAATTTCAGTTTTATAACTTTAACTTTAACTGTTCTGTTGTCAGTTTTATGACTCTGGCAAGATTTTTAAAATGCTGTTTGTGCTCTTTTAGGACCAGAATGTTATAGGCTATTCAAACCTTCATAAGAGTAAATGTTTGTGTGGCATGGCTCTCTGGGGATTTTGTCACCATGTTTTAGCTAATAGTGCTATTAATATTTGCATCCAGTATGTGTGGATGTCTTTTCTCTCTCCCTGCGCAGGGCTATGCTTCTCTCTCATACTCTTTTTCTCTGAGCCCTAAAATGCGGTGGTTCTGCCTTTTGTGCAGAACGAGACGCTTCCTGTCGCTTGATGCTGTGTTTGCTTTTCTGATCCGGCTCCCAGAGAGCTGTTGTTGTCCGCTGCTGGTTTAGCATTCACGCCTGTCCCTCTCTTTCCACCCTGAACGAACTCCAGCACCCACCCTGAACTCAGACATACCTACACCACCAGCTCTGGGCTGGGTCAAAATGTGCTCTACTCAGTCTCCCTATCCAGGCACACTCCCTCACACATGTCACACATGCACAATCTGCCCTCTGCAGTCTTTTCTTATCAACTTATTTGTCACTGTCCATCTTTGTCCTGGAGTCTGACTGTGTGTGTCTTTGTATGTTTGCACATACAGTAGGATGGACACACATATATCCACATACACACACACACACACACACACACACACACACACACACACACACACACACACACACTGTGATTAGTGCTGCTGCTGAGCCAGCTACGAGAGGGAATGGGGAGCTGTGAGAGGAATGTGATCTGACATGACTGCACAGGTCTGGCCTTCACATGCAACAGGCTCGTAGCTGACAGATGAAAAAAGGGCCAGTGCGTCTTTGCTGTCGGTGTCAGTTTGTGAACATGTCACTGTTAATTAATAATACTTATTGAGGGTTGTCAAGGGGCTATAAAATATATATATAATGGCAGGAACTTCCTTTAAAATTTCTTGCATCATGTGTTTATTGCTTTCCTTGAATGTGAACAAAGCCTGAGCTCAGGACTTCCTGCTCCTTCAGAACTCATTGTGACCACAGATGTTTTGCAGCTTGGCTTGATGACTCAAACAAAAACACACTTTCATTCTCCATTAATAGTGTGATAAATATTCATTGTGCAAATTTTAGAGTCTGTACACGCACATACCACCTGAAGTTAGTTCAACTTGAGGAGTACTAATATGTTTTCAGAGGCAACATCAAACAAAACCAATGGGTTTTTTTAAGCGGTATCTACAGACCACTGCTCTCTCCTTATCCATCCTGATTGATCTTTATCTAATTTTGCATTTTATTCTGGTACCTGCAGTCTATTCAAGTTGGACAGGCAGTTCAGCTTCTCCATGATTTCCTGCATGTGCCAGAACACTCTCAAGAAAGTCTCAAGAAGGTAACAGGACAATGCGGTTAAAGAGTTAATACAGAGTTAATCGTGCATTTTTTCTGACCAAACTGTCACAAAGAGACTCCATGAGGGTGGCGTGAGGGCCTGACACCTTTTTAATGGAACTTGTGCTCACAGTCCAGCACTATGCAATGCAACTGACATTAGCTAGAGAACACCAAAACTAGCCACGACTGGCACGCCATTATCCTCACAGATAAAAGCAGGTTTACGCTGATCATATGTTAAAGCGTCTGGTGACACTGTATGCAACACCATCCAGCATGACGGTTTTGGCATTGGGTTAGTGATAGAGGACCGCACAGACTTCTGTGCGCTAGCCAACACTACCCATTTTCAAACATTACGCTGGTACAGTGAGCTTTGTGTTCCTCCTAGCACATGACACTGTCTGGCCTGTGATCATGTGATCAGAATGTGTAGGCACTTCTGGGATGACCAAGGCATTGATGCCAATGACTGGCCCTCACATTCCACAGAGATGAGTCCAATTTTGAACCTTTTGAAACTTTATGTATTGCTGCATCTGATACCGCCAGATTGTGTCAGAGAATGTCCAGGAGCCCACCAATGCTCTGATCCTCCCGGACTCCATCCATACTCTCTTCTGCAGAATCCCCAGATGTCGGAAGTTCATATAAGAAACATTGGGGCGATACGCACTGCTGAGCCACATTATGACACAAATTGGATCAGCTTGTTTGGTTGACCAGCTCTCATATTTTTATATTTGGGTGTTTTATGTTTTCTCGAGTTACTAAATGACAGTGCACATGGATGGGCATCGAAACCAAGCCTCTTAAGCTTAAGATTAAGCCTCACGACTGAAATCCAAAACATTACTTAAACTTGGAATTAAGGTTTAGGTTAAACTTTGAAAACTTTAAATGATCTACAAAAAAGAGCAAAGATTAAAGATTTCTAACTTTTACAGGGACTAAAAGTCACACAAAGACAGTTCTACAGGAAGACACTATATTTCTGCTTATCTTTTTCTTGTTTTTCTGAGAAAAGCGATTTCAATCACTGTCACATGTAATTTGGAGGAGCTGTTGCAAGAAAGCAGCAACATGCAAACTGCCTGCTCTGCACAGCCACGTCATGCAGACACACACACATGCATTCAGTGACTGTAACCTACAGCTGTCCCCTTTTCAAAACAGTAACTTTATAATTGCGCGCATATGAGGCCTTTAGAGGACATCTGTAAAGTGTAACTATAAAAGCATGGCTCAAGCTCTTCTGCATTGGTTTAGCTATAGTCTCACTTTCGTAGCAGTTAAATAGTATCATATACCACAGATATGTGTCAATGTCGCAGCCACATAACAACCTAGCATAGCACCACTTCTCCCTGTCTCTTATCATCGGTTTAGCCTCTCACCCTGAAACTGCAGCTGGTTTTAAGTTGAGCTAACCTCTAATGCCAAAGTAGACGTGTGAACAACTGTCAACATTTCTTAGAAACTCAGAGGATATTGATTACTGCAGTGACTTAGAGTTGTGATTTTGAATTTCTGTCCTCAGGACCCAGAGTTGTTGTTTTTCTATCCCATCAGGTAGTTAATTACATTCACCTGGCGTCACATGTATGGATCAGTCGCTGATTCGATTTGTATAATGAAAATCAGCAGCGCTCAGACCGCCGGCTTAGAGCAACAGTAAACAAATACATGTCACATCTTTAGCATCTCCCTGGAGCTAATGCTGTGTTTACAGACGCACTGATGTACCCAAAGATCTTTAATGCAGTTCTTATCCCAAACACTGTCTATTCCCCTCTATTGATCAAACTGCATTTGTATGGCACGTTCTGTACAGGATAATGCAGGTCAATGTGCTTAAATGTGACTGGGAGATATAAAACTGTGTTAAACATTATTATGTGCAGTAAAGATTTCAAAACAAAACTTTATCAAGAGACTGTGGCTATACAACCATCTGTGTTATAATGCTAATTATCATCACTGTGCCACAATACCACAATACCATTAAAATATGTTTTATATTGCATCACCACAAATATGATCCATCCAAATACATTATCCCATATGTAAATACTGCATCTACCTCTTTCCTATGACAGCTTCTTACTCCATGTCCACTTTTTTCTGTCATTTGTAATTATTTTTGCATTTCTGTCTTCGTAGTCCAGTTTTAATATAAACTGACCCTAATGTTTCCTTTGGTGCCTCAATAGAAGTAGTAAATATGCTTGAGGTAAGACTTCTCAGATCACAGTGCCCTTTATAGTTCATTGTCCCACCCATTTTCCTAACCACCTAGCCACTCCGGGGGTGAGGTAGGGGTTTTGTAACCTCCTGTGAGAGGTGGGGGTACATCATGGACAGGTCGACAGTCCATCACAAGGATGCTTAATTGCTTCATACTTCATGACCAGATGCTGGAGAACTAATGACAGTCCCAGTATCCTTAGCTGTGCTTTCTATTACATACAACTAGAATATACTATGCTTTGTGAATCTAATAGCTCCTAGATTCATATTGTAGCTTTAATTCATTTTCCATGTTACCATGCTAAAACAAAATGAATGAATATCTGCGTTTAGGACTCTTAGATTATTTCCACCTTAACAGGATGAATCCAGATCAAAGCAGTGTAAATTTCCCCGGTTTCGTATAATATATGGGAGGAATCTAACACACGTACCCATGACTCACGAGGGCCTCCCTAGCTGTGAGCTCTGTTCCCAAAGCGTATGAGAGGGATGAAACAGGAAGACTGTAAATATCTTATCTGTTATACAGAGACTCTGCACCCTCCAAACAATGGCCCAGAGGAAGTGTGTCCTCCGAGCTCCTCTCCTGTTATCATACTCTGAATATGCTGTATGCTCCGTGCACGAGGTGATGATGCTCTGAGAATCACATAAATAAAACCAAACAAACTGGACGTGCTGCTATGCATGTCCTTCACTCAGAGGAGATCAGAGATAGCATTGTTGTTTTAAAGTGATTCAAGAAAGAAGATCCTCCTAATATCTATGACTGGAAAGCCAACCAGTCATTAATGGACTCTGAAAGACGCAGAACAGCAGAAAATTTGATTAAATTTGAATTATTTTTCCTTTGATAATGGATTTCTTTTTCACCGCATGGTGATGTTGTCAAGAGGCTGTTAGTGCTTCTACCCGAATTATTAGCACTTTATGCTGATTGTCATTATTTTTATTGAAATTATGTTTCTCTAATTCATTTTTATAAATCTCTTTAACTTTTTTTCTTTTTTTCCTTGTGCCTTCAGAATATCGATGTGACCAACTTCAGCAGCAGTTGGAGTGATGGCCTGGCTTTCTGTGCCCTATTGCACACATATCTGCCTGCCCACATCCCTTACCAGGAACTCATCAGTCAAGATAAGGTAGAAAAATACAGGAACACTGAGCACACATGCAATCACCTTACAAACACGTGCACACACACATAGTGGCTCACCAGCAGTTTATCAGAACCGCCTAAACAACGAAACTCATTGGAAATGTATATATTGTATTTATAAGTTCTAAGTATTTATAAAACAGATGCAGATGTACATTATCAATTGCATTTATAGTACTGTGCAAAATCCCCAGTTTCTTCACGTTTTGCTTCCATCGAGCCAGACTTTCTTGTGATTTTTAAAGTGGCCTTGAACAATAGTGCTCTGGTCTTTTTCAAGGTCTTCTGAACCTTTTCTTTGGAAATTTTTGGACTGCTTTTTCATTCATATGTTCTGCTGTGCGTCCTTAAAAGTCAAGCACATAAGAAGAAACACCTGAAAGTCATGTCCTTAAGAATTAGAAAAAAAATCCACCAAAGATCTCACACAGGACCTGAGAGATGCTTCTGCCCCATTAGTTTGTCCATCAAATTAGACAAGAGCTGAACTGAGGCGACTGCTGTCGTGATTTGGCGCTATATAAATAAAATTGAATTGAATTGAATTGAACTAATGATTAAAATTTTAGGTTCAAACCAGGAGAGAGTTATAGCAATGAGTGTCTACAAGTGAGCAAATTAATGTATAAATGTAAATTTATTAGATTACTTCAATTTGTAAATTACGCTTTGCTGTTTTTTGACACTTTTAATCCTTAATGCCACATTTGGTTCTTTGTTTATCAGTCATGTTAACTCATGTTTGGAGCACTACTTACGCGAGGCTGAATTCACACTGTTCTCCGTGAGGAGCACTGACTGGTCATCAGCAGATGAGCTGATGTCAGGGCCCAGAACATGTAGAGCATGCTCTTTAAGCTCTTTTAACCTTGAAACAGCTTAAACAGTTCCTGCATATCTGTAAGGTACTTTGCAACCCACCTCCACCCTGGCACCTACATTCATATTATACCTGACTTGATATATCTGACTATCAGTGTCATATCTGTTGTCATTGATGCCTGCTCTCTTCTGTGATAGTTCCTCTTGCTGGTCTCCCACCAGTGGCTTTCCATGTGTGTTAAACAGAAGATCATACGGCCTGATATCACTCACTTCAGATCAAAAAAATCTTTTGACTGTTGTGGTCCTGACTAAAGTACCTTCTATTAGGTGGTCTATCGGGTAAAGTTGGTCTCTAATACTTTTAGTGTCACTGGAGTCTTCACGTTGTCAGATCTTTGTCTTCTCCATGCACCTTGGAAGTGGGTGAAGTTGTGCCAGAAAAAAAAATTGTTGCTAAAGTACGTTCTATGACATCATTGCTGTTTTGAAAGAATTGCAGTTTTTATTTTCCTCTTTTTTCCATTGCAAAATACATTCCAGGTTACTTCGCTATCCAAAGTTTGGACACGCTTGTCACTCCTAAATACGTGACCTGTCTAATTTAATATTTTTTATAGCAGAGAGAAATAAGATAAGCCTGGAAATATACTGATCTTGACTTATTTATATATTTATCTTTTATTGCCTGTTTTACTATTTTAGGAGCTGCTCCATTATTAATTTTTTTATATATGAAATGATTTAATATTGTCTTATATAGTATTCCAATGTTTAATGCAATCAGGGTCATTTTTTTTATTCTTAGGATGAATTCTCTCTCGCAGTGGTCACTGGGTCATAACCCATACGAGCTAATACACCCATATTTGAGCAAATTTCTGGTTTCGTGTCAGTTTGTACCGGTACGCTGGAGTAAACTCACATGTAGAGAAAAGTGCATACTGTTAGAGGTTACTGCAGCACTCTGACTAAATGCTGAAAAAAACATTTCACCTACGTAAGATTAAGTTGACTGACATATATCTGTCTGTCTTCTCTGAATTCCAACTCAAATTCAGAGAAGCCGCTTGTATTTTTTTTTTTTTTGTTTGATGAACTCACTCTGCCTACTTTCATCTTTTTATTTCTTCAGTTTTTCCCTTCTTTCTGTCTTAGGATGAATGTTCTCTCTGATTAAGGCTGCAGGGCAAAGTGCACGTTCAACCTCTTGTTGGCTTCTGACAACTCAGTCTCCAGAAGTGCACATAAAGCTCCAACATCTTGTTTGAGAAGAATGTCAGCCATAAAAATGATCAGCCTCTGATGTGTTCATGTGAAAGATGCATGTTCACCAGGAGGACGATAACAGCCCTGTAATACTGTTGTAATGCTGTTTTGCAGGAGACATTTTTTCCATCATTAACTCGCATATTACCGACTTCCTGTACATATATGTTTAGGTTTTATAGCACTGCCACACTGTTCATTTTGCAGTAAGAGACAGCCTCAGTATGAATTATGAATGTAGCCATTTCTGTAGTCTAAGTGATTTGGAGCACTGAGTAGCCGTTATAGCTCAGTGCTGACGGCTCTGTAATGTAGACATGCAGGTGGTATATACGGTAGTGCTGCAAACAATATGGCTCCTCTCTGGGGACTGTGGGTCCTTCACCCCACCGCTACAAGATTAAAACAATAGACAAACACCTCCGACAAGGCCCAACACATCCTACGTGACAAATTAGTGATGTAGGCGTGCGTACACAGGGTTATGTCAGTGTGAAAGTGTAACATTAAGTTGACGACAGAAACATTGCACAACCCATCTCTCTGAATAATTCAATTGAGCTGCATTGCCTTTAATAACTCTTGGTGAGTGACTTTCCCCAAGGCCCAAACACCCACCTTCCTCCGAGTGTAATCTGTCCTCCCAGTATTCCCACTGCCTCCCTTCTTCACCCCTTTATCATACGGAATTTTTAAGAAAGATGACATTATAGGCGAACCTGTATTTTAGGTGAAGGTTTGCAGTTGCAAAACTAATTATTAAGAATTCATAATTTATCAATTCATCATCCCAGCTGTGATGATGCCTCAAGGCAGTTAATATGAAGGTTGGAGCGGTCACAAGAGTTTCTGTTCATGAGTCGGGGACCTGTGCCCTCGTACGAAGGAAGGAAAGAGGAAATTTCAACTCGAGTTAGGGAGTACGTTGATGAGTTTGACTTTCTATCAGCAGTGCTCACATGGAGGGGTTACTTTGTTCTTTACACTTATCATGTGCTTTCTGTAGAGATGTAATTATACAAACACAAACAGTTTTGTGTTACAGGCTTCAAGGGGATCTAAATTGGATTTCCAGACAGCTCTCAACCAGTATGGCTTTAAACTTATCAGATAAACATGAGTGAATATGGAGCTGACACAAACAAGCAGAGGCTTATGTAGGCTTCAAATGGTCTCTTGGGAGATTGTATGGTTTATTATGGTATTTGTGAGCTTATTGTTTCTGATTCTTCCTCCGTGTGTGGTGTTGCAGTATGACCAAGATGTTCATATTTTCAATGTTTCCTGATATGAGCGTTTGTTTGTTTTTTTTCTTCAGGTCCGGAATCTGACTCTAGCTTTCCAGGCAGCTGAGAGCATTGGCATCAAACCCTCCCTGGTGAGTTAAACCACACCAGACCTCACACAAACACACTTGGAAAACACAGACCTTTTGATTAGACAAACTGGAAACAGTCCACTTTGATTTGCTAAACTTTTAAGATATGAAACTTCAGAACAGAGATTGGCCCAGAAGTGTGTTCCAATACTCTTCCTTGGAAATAATCTTTTCTTATATGGGGAAAACAAATCGTTATCGGCTCTTTTGCTCCACTGAAATATTTAGACTTTGTGAAAAAATCGCCCTTCAGTGTTTGCCAAGTTATAAACAAAGCTGCTCGTATTTATTTTAAGGAACGCGGGACTATCAGCTTCTGGTAACAAATCTAGTATAAATTGTTCAAAAACAGATACTTCAACATTTTGACAGATTTGTATGTCTGTATAATAAATATGAAACTAAAGCCATTTTAGCTTGCTCAGAAAGTTGGATTAACATCTACTGTTCGAGCTGATGTTATTGTAGTTATACATTTTTTTAAAATGTAGGGGTTTTTTTTAAATTTATTTGTTAATTTTTTGGCCCTTAGTGTAGCCCTTAGGTTTGAAACTGGGGACCTATCTGGGACATACCTTGCCTCTCATCCTGTGACAGCTAGGTCAGGCTTCAGTAACCCCACGACCTTAAGCTGGATAAGCAGTGAAGAAAACAAATGGCTGGAATTTTTGCTTAGTTTGAGTTGGATACCAAAGTGTGTTTTGTTCTTTCAGCAGTAGAAGGATAGTGGCACAGTGGTTAGCACTCATATCTCACAGCAACAAGGTCCTGGGTTTAAATTAACTGGAGACTTCATGATCTCTGCACTGGCATCCTGGCCACAGTACAGTACATTAACTTTACTGCCATTACATGACATGTAAGTGCCTGAATTATGTATTGGTATCAAATATTCCAAAACAGAACAAAACTGTAGTATCCATGGATACTGAAAAATGGATGCTGGACCTCTATATTTGGCTTCCAGACTTCGGGTGTTTTTTATGGGTCCACTGTGGAGGGCTGTTGCCTGAGAAGGTTGCGTACTTGGTCTACAAACAATGTTTAGAGGGGTGGTACGTGTCAAAGGAACTTCCACATGAAGGTTAGCAGCCAAGGTTGCACTGCAGCTAGATGATAGATGTTAGTTGTTACCTGTCAGTGCTGTTAGTGTTGTGGTTGATTGGTAAAGATAAACTGAACACTTTCAGTTATGAAACAAAGTGGTGACGTGAATGCCAAAATCATCAGTTTCCTGCTCTCTGCTGCCTGTCATTATATAGGAAATACTGAGTGGTTTGTCAAAGGAGTGATCACACACACATTTTAACAGCAAATGTGTTGAACTATTCTTTTAAGAACATTTTAGGCTTCTCTAAATTAATCGAAATTAATAACAAGACAAGAAACAGTATAAGTTAAAACTAAGAAAGAAATCGTGGTTTGTATTTTTTTGATTGAGAAATAATATGACTCATAAACTATTGCTTATCTTTCTCAGAATATTGACTACAATGGTTTGACTAAATTTTGGTTGCTGCAGGAAAGTGTGTGGCATCTCTTTGCTTACGTAGCCTTAACCACACTAATGCCCACACAGTGGGTTTGCTTTTTCAGTTTAGTTCTTATTGTTTAAAACAACTTAGTTTTCAGTAGTATTCCAAGCCACCCCTGCCATCCGTCATGGCCCAAAGACATGCACGTCAGGTGGATTGGTGCCTCTAAACTGGCCCTAGGTTTAGAGTCACCATCAGCTGTGAATGTGAGCGTGAATAGTTGCCTGTCTCTCTTAAGGAGCATTGACCTTTGACCTAAACTAACAGTGGCCATGAACACAACAGCCTGACTGCACCAGGACAACATAGCTCATTGCTACAACCCCATTTCAAAAAATGCTGTAACGCTGTGTAAAATCTAAATAAAATGATGTATCAAATTGCCCATCTGCTGGCCTCCGCTATTTCCAGATGTTTACAGTCTGTTGATGATAGAAAAGGAGATTATGTCAGTGAGAAACATGGCCCTATTTCATGTTTCACGTTTTTTGAAGTGTGTTGCTGCCATCAACTTCAAAATTACCTTATTTTTTTCTTAGCGGTACATTTTCTTTATTTAAACTGTTGATATATTTTCTGTGTTCTATTGTGAATAAAATGTGTCTTTTACTACAAGAATTCTTATTGCCTTCTGTTTTTGTTACATTTTAAACAGAAACCCAACTTTTTTGGAGTTGGGGGTTATATAAACTTCACCCCAATTCTGCCCTAACTGTCTAGTCTGAGCTTTGAATAACACAAAATTAGTATCATTCATTCTGTCATGTCCTCCCTTCCTTAGATCCTTCTCCATCTGAGAGTGGATTTATCAGACACTGATCCCGCCCCGCAGCTGGACCTTTAACCTGCAAAAACACTGTGATAGAAACTGCACAGAAACACTTTGTGTGTTTGGTGTTATTTCCAGAACCTACTGAGAAGTTGCACTTTAAATTAGCTACCAGAGAAAAGGTACAACTTTCATGCTCACACCCAGTCTAAAGCAATGCCAGGCTGCAGCACATGAAAAATGAAATCTCTTGGTATTATTTATTAAACTGAGATTTATCATATGCGAGTACTCATTAAAGTGGAGGAACGCCATTCCTGATATTTTTTAAGCCCAGGCTAAACCCGTCTGGTTTTTCCCAATAAAGTTTGTTGCAAGAAAAAGCGGAGACTGCCTAACTTGTCTCTTCTCTTTCCTGTGGTTATATTTTCTCTATTTCAGGTGTTTGTAGGTAAGTTTAGCTAGCTATAGCAGACCTCATCTGCAACCATTTCTGTAAGGCAGACAAATATGTATCGTGGTCCCACCATCTATTTGTTAATCATAAACAGTGCAGGGTTGAGAGGGCATGTCACCAGTTCTGTGTCCATTTTGTAAGAAACAAAAGTAGAAGTAGTATACATATAAATGAATAACGTGATCAACTGATCACCTTCAGGGTACTACAGGTCACCCAGGGTGGCCTTAACAGCAGCCATTGTGATGGAAAATAGAAGGTAAACACAGGTGTTAGTCACAATACAGAACCTTTAATGAATGACATTCCTAATGCCAGCGTTTATCTAATATTTCATATCACTGTGGCTGCTGTAAAATAATAATGTCTATGCAGGCCAACATTGGGCTTCTGTAGGGGTCCCTTTAGGATGTGTGCTTGGGACATTGTAAGACATTGTAAGAACAAGAACATTGCAAGGTGATTGATATCACTTGCTTTACCTGTGGTTTTAATCTTGTGGCTGACTGATGCAGACTGAACACTTTCAGTTATAAGACAAAGTGATGCTGTGAATAGGAAATACTGTGTGGGTAGCTGAGGCATTAATTGGGAGGTTTGTTTGAGGTATTAAAGTATTAAACTACTACTTTAATGAACATTTTTAACCTTGATTTCTCTGTAAGCTTGCAAATGATTAATTTGGGAAAAAACCTCCTTTGTCACTGTGTACGGTAATGTCAATACTTTTCACAAACTCGGCTAATCTTTTTCATCTGGTTGGTTAGATAAACCTCGGGCCTTGCAAAATGGGGAAAAAAAAATCATAACCCAGTTTTGACTAAGATGTTCTGTCTAAAGTTTGTTTTCTGCAATGGACGTGAGTGACGTCTTTTTTTTTTTTGTTCCCTACGCAGGCTTACCCACACGAAAGCACAGACAGAGGCAAAACAACAGCACGGTTTTAGGAATCATCCTTACAAAATGACCAAAACCGATCAATCTTTGAAGAGAGCGACTTCTCTCCGACTATATTTTGGGATAAATCAAATATTTTAGTTGTGAGTGTTACTGTCACATGTAAAGACTAACTCACTCCACTGGTCATAGACCCAAGTTATTCCTAAACACACAGACCCACACAATCGCTAAGGTGGGTACAGTTTGTGTGCTTTCGGGCTTTTTGCCATGTTTTTTCCTTCATGCGTGTACGGTACTCTAAACACAAACATCATCAGCAGTAAGTGTGTTGACACTAAAGAATTTTATGCTAACCAGGTCAAGTTTAATTCCTTCCAGACAAAAAATGAGTGGCTTTGCTGAAGTAATCAGCCGTTTGGCAGCCTGTCGGAATAAGCTTTACCAGAACTACTTGAATTCTGATGTAAACACACACCAACAGAGTATCTAACACATGCGTGATAAAGTTAATGTGAGTTTCCTATTCCACATCTGCACATAATGTTTTATTAGTCTCTTTGCACGTGTGATGAGATCTTCCTGAGTTTGAGGAAAGAAAAAGGAAAAAAATTCTCTCAGACATAATACAAACCCAGCCCAGCAGCTCATTGGTTCCAAGAGCTGGACCTCAGTAATGAAGTGAATTGGGCATAAATGGAGCACTGAGGCTAAAGTTCACATTACTTTGTCTAATCAGTCTCCACTACATGCTTGTGGTTCTAAGCTTGGATACAGAAAAGTTATTCCCATGTCCGTCAGTTGAAAACACTATAAACAAATAAATAGCTGCATCCTATCTGGTAGTCTCTGCTGACGTTTTTTTCAGTGTTAATTAATCCTTTATAAACAGCCCAGGAGGATGTTTCTCATCCTGCCATCAGGAGGCTGAGACATCACGAAGCTTCTCTGTAAATCTGAGGTAAGGGGAGCGGCTCGATGTGGAGTCATGTGAAAGCCTTGTTCGCTGTTTGAGTCACCGGTGTCTCCGAGCAGCTGACTGCTGACAGCTGCTCGGAGACTCATTACGCTGTAGATTTATATTTCGTGAACTGCCCTCAAAATGATCCGATTTTCCACCACGTCCATCTTCAGATTTCATTAACATTACTGGGGAAATGCATACAGTAACTCAATAATGAAGTCAAATATCCTCTACAGCCAACCTGATAAACATGACTTAAACCAGTGTTCTCAGTTTTCATTTTCTTTTTCAGTTTTCACCGTCGCAAACAGAAAAAACATGAAACTAAACAAGGACACTTGTCACAGACACTCTGCTCTGTCTGCTCTCAGTCTCTCTTGAGATATCACACTTAAACACTAAAAGCTCCAAGATATGAGTTTTGTAATAAAATGAGGATTGCTGCAATTCAATTCAGTTCTATTTACATAGTGCCAAAAATACACCAAAAATAGTCACCTCGAGGGGCTTTATATTGTAAGGTAAAAATCCTACAATGATACAGGGAAAACCCCAACAATCATACCACCCCCTATGAGCAAGCACTTGGTGACAGTGGGAAGGGAAAACTCCCTTTTAATATGAAGAAACCTCCAACCAGAACCAGGCTTAGGGAGGGTCACCCATCTGCCACGACCAGTTGGGGGTTTAGGGAGAGAAGATGAAAAACACATTATGGAAGAGAGTCAGAGATTAATAATAACTAATGATTAAATGTAGAGTGGTGTATAAAACACATAGTGAGTGGAAAAAGTGAGTGAAGAAGAAACACTCATCATGGGAAGTCCCACAGCAGCCTAGGCCTTTTGCAGCATTAGTAAGGGAGGGTTCAGGGTCACCTGATCCAGCCCTAACTATATGCTTTATCAAAAAGAAAAAGTGTTAAGTCTAATTTTAAAAGTAGAGAGGGTGCCTGTTTACTAAATTCAAACTGGGAGCTGGTTCTACACAACAGGGCTGAAGGCTCTGCCTCCCATTCTACTTTTAAATATCCCGTCAGTACTCTCACTGCAGCCTCTTGGATCAACTGAAGACTTTTCAGGAAGCACTTATATTTATGTGACTGACATTTAGATTTCATAGAAATAATTATCACCCATTAAATACACTTTAATGCTGACATGTGGACAAATACAAACTTTTCTTATAAAAAATTATGTCTGCTTGGCCTGTTGGTAGCACTGTTGAAAATGAAACGTCATCCCTTAACTACACAACTTCCAAACTCCTGTTCATTCACACCTATCTCTGTCCCAAACAGGACATTAAGGAGTTGATGAAGACCGACAGGCCAGACTGGCAGAGTGTCATGCAGTACGTCTCCCAGATCTACAAGTACTTTGAGACCTGATGGGTATGGAGGAGGAGCTGGAGCCTGATGAAGGGTTTTTCTGTCCCGTCTTGTGAGCCCTACATTCTCTTTTGAGACCAGCCTGATGATGCCACGTTACCCCTGCTCCTGCTCGACACTGGAAACGTGACAGAGGAATTCTGTTATTTAAAGCTGCCGAATCCACAGTCGCTGCTCACGTGTTCAGACAGAGACTGGAGTCACTTTTCAGAGGCTTTCAGCATCAACCAAGCATTTGATCCACAGACACACTGATTATGCTGAAAGACACTATTGAAGCTATGTAGCAGTTGACAACACAGTTTACAGAGACTTGACAAGTGATCTAATTACTTTTCTTCCCTCTGTACAAAAATCAATGCATCATTAATGTTTGTTCATTTTTCAGATGCTGGCTGCCTCTCACCATTAGGTACAAGGTGTTTTTTGTTTTTTAGTAATACTGGCTGCCAGGAGACAACTGCCCAGTTTTAGAGAACTACAAAGTCTGGACTAAGTGGCTGTAGGGGTGGTGGCAGATCATGGCTTGTTATGTTTGGATATTTGGTTTTTTGCGTTTGGTTTTGCTTTTTTCCATGCCCTGGTTTCTTTTCTTTTTATTCCCTACTGTAAGCTTAGTGTTAAAAGCTTCTTTGTTAGGGTTAGGAAAAATTGTAGTTTGGGTTCAGATGTTCTCCTTCAAAAACGTAACATTGAAAAATGATGAGTATGGGGTAGTAACTGTGTCTTTTTGACGCTATAACCGGGTGCATCGAGCCCTGTTGCCAAAGGGACACCTTGCATAACTGTAACAAAGGTTTTGACGTTTGACAGAACGGGCCTATCCAACAGCCCTGCAACGTGAGAGCTCGTCACTAACTCAGCGAAAAAGTAGATGATTTTTTTCTTTCCTTTCTTACACTTATG
Organism: Oreochromis aureus; assembly: GCF_013358895.1. Lineage (NCBI taxonomy): Eukaryota > Metazoa > Chordata > Actinopteri > Cichliformes > Cichlidae > Oreochromis > Oreochromis aureus. The sequence goes on along the minus strand of NC_052951.1, from coordinate 8,525,478 downwards.
CTAATTGCTAATTATCAGCGTTGTTTGTGTGCCAACTGACCTTTAAAAAAAAAAAAGTGCCAAATTTTCACAGCCAATGCTCTGCTCATATGAGGACCATCTATGCATGATTTAAGTGTGACCTTTCTGCCTGGGTGCACAGCGTGACGTCTCCTTTCTGTCAACATAGTGTTACGAGCAAACCCGTCTAAAACCGGCTTTTGGTAAACTGGCTGAAATGTCGCTCACGCCTTATTCCGAGTGTTTTTAAAGAGCTGGGCTTTTCTTTGAGCCAAGCTTTGTGGTGCATAAAGCATTTTCAACTGTTAAGTGTGGGTTTTTCCTTACAGAATGGACAAACAATAGCTGTAATGAAGTAACACTTAAAGAGTTCCTGAATAGTTTTCTAAAAAAAAAAAAAGTTTTATGAATACAGATTGATCTCTATTTGCTTTGTGTACAGTATTAAGCACTGCCTGACTTGAACCATCATGCTGTGCCCTCCTTCGCACTCTTAATGCTTTCCATCAAAATCCTCTGAACTATGGTTACTGCAACTGTTTGCAACAGGTCTGTATCTGTATTCTGCATGCTGAAGTACAAAAGAGAGAAAAGACTTTTCTTCTAAGAGCTGAGGACATAACACTTTCTCTCTGGTATATAGGCAAGCCTCTGTTTGCAGATGTCCTAATGTTTTAACAGGTCAAATTGGTATTTATTTAGCAGACACACATACTGCAGAGTGAGAACGTGGACAGATACAGTATGCAGCAGTTTTCTATTCTTACATGTCTGGTGGATATTGCTTAATAAAGGAATTTCAAGATTTTTTTTTAAATCATTGTCAAGTTCAAGTTCTTTTTTTTTTTTTCCAGTAAAGCCTCCGTTTTAGTGAACCAGCCTTCACCCTGCGTTTTAAATGCGCTCCTGTGACTGCTGTGTTGCTATAAAGGTTTTAACTGCTTCCCCACGGCGCACATTACAGTTTGTGCCAGAGCCCACTTACATCAGGGTAAGTGGGAACTATCGGGAGGCCTTCCCTGCTTTCGACAACACGCCTTTTCTACATTAAAATATTTCTGTGGGAGTCGTTTCCCATGAAGTATGGGGCTATTTAAATTGTCTGAATGCAGTAACTGATCGTTGTAACCCAGCTGTACATCCTTCCTCTAAGTAATCTTTCCCCACAGCTGTCCCTGTGTGCATCCAAAAGGTAATCCTGACCTTAAGAGGATTACGCACCGATCAATAACAGACTCGACTATGAAAGAGGGAAAACTTCTGTCTCCCCTCTGCATATAAACTATGACTTCATCGTATGTAAAGAAAATGAGCAACTCTAGTTCTGAGTTTGATTTCTGTGCTGTCCTCGAACGCACTGATTGGAAACAGATGCGCGCTCGTGCCATGCACGTAGACAACCAAAAGCGATGTTTCCGCTAAACGTGCAGCCCATCACTGAACGCGATTTAATTGGCGCGTAATTACGCACGACGGATGCTCCCGTTTGATCCCACTTTCATAACTGTAACTGCACGCGAGTGTGCGTGCGTGCGAGCTAGCGCGCGTTTGAGGCGTGGCTTTCAGTGACACAGAGCACAGCACAACACAGACCCCCCCACACACACACACACACACACCTCCCTCCCCCCTTTTCTTGCGTTTCTCACTCTTGAAAACTGCCATTGGGTAGGAAGTTGGGTGACACTCCGTCTGCGATACAAATCTTCAGATGCCGCTTAAACGCTCTGCAGATCGCCCGATGTTGGTGTGATAACAACCAGAGACGATGAAAAGGTTAATTAAGGTGGGTAAAAAATGTTAATTGTGTTGACTTTTTTTAATGCATGCAACAGGCAGGAGGTTTAACGCGGTATTAAACAGCTATTATAGGTTTGTCAACTTTGCAGTGAGGCTAAGTTCCTGATGTGTGGAGAAAAAAGTAATCCTTTCTTTTCCACAGATGGCTGATTTTGCAGTTCACACGTGTGGAATATTTTTGGATTACAGCAGAAAGACTCGTTTTCTCCCCTGGGACTAGAATCGGTGTTGTGGGTGACCGTCTCCTCTGCCAACAGCCTGCAGCTTTAAGTCCTTTTTTCCACACTTTGCTGAGATGATTACGTTCTTTTACATCGTGATTGAAGTAGTGATCGCTGTTCTTTCCGTTTTCGGCAACGTACTGGTGTGCTGGGCTGTTGCGATCAACACCACTCTGAAGAACGCCACCAACTATTTTCTGGTGTCTCTGGCTGTGGCTGATATTCTCGTCGGTTGCCTCGCCATCCCCTTTGCCATAACCATCAGCATCGGCATACCCCTGGACTTTTATGGATGTCTCTTTCTTGCCTGTTTTGTCCTGGTGCTCACTCAGAGCTCCATCTTTAGTCTTCTGGCTATTGCAATTGATAGATATCTAGCCGTCAAAATCCCTCTGAGGTGAGTGTTCATTTTGTCTCTGATGTCAGATTAATCTAAAAAGAAAGAAAGAGAAAGTTTTTACAGCTGGGATCCCTGCCTGAACAAATCAGTGTGAAGACACTGAAACATCAGACCAGAATAATGATTCATTAAGGCTTTATTTACTTTTAAGTTCTTCAGGCAGTATTTCCTAACAGGAATGGTACATGTGTTTAATGCGCCCTGGAAGTTTGATATTTTATTCACATACTTGCTTTCGTTCTCCCATATCTTCATAAAAGAGCTCAAAGTAAGTGCCCTCAACTATACCATGTAGAAAAAGAGAAGCAAAGATCAGTATCAGTTCAGTGACCTTGTGATTCAGTTTCTTGCTGAGCTCATTGCCCCGTGTAAGAATAGCTTGGTTAAAACCTAAGTATGGAATGATAATCGGGGAGCAGGCTGCGTGCGTTTCCATCTGAAGCCCCGCAGCTCGTGAAAAATGCAAAGATCAGTCATGCAAATGTATGACGTGACACATCAGGCGAAGCTGTGAGATCAATACCTGCCAGAGTGTGTCACTTCTCCTGAACCTCATGGCAAGGCCGCTAAGCTCCACAGCGCAGCCCCTGAAAGTGCCTGCAGTCCACCTGAGGAAACGCAGAGACGAGCTGCCAGCAGGGACAGAGCGCTGCTGCCTGACATTTCTCTGAATAGAAAAAAAGCAAAAAAAACAAACAAACAAGCTTTATTATCAGATGGGGATTGTCTCTGTGCCGGTGGTGGTGTTCTTGGCGTTTCACCTTGTTAGTGAGTTGGACAACACGCAGTGTAGTGACTGTTGTGAGAAGTGGATGTTGTTTTGGGGGGGGGGGGGGGTTTGCTGTGAGGCTGTGTGACTGAGATGTGCTGTCATTTCCATTATACTCAGATGTTGGCAAGAAAGGACAGTTTGACACTAGTCTGGGATGAAAGTTGTCTGCCACTAACCTCGTGAAACCCCCTTTTGTGCTTCTATTTTCACCCTACAGATGGAAAATGGCATTCATCATGTTTTACGTCCTCATAGAGAAATAGGACTTTGACTGCCTTTGAACTTCCAGCAGCTCCATACGTTCCCTGTGAACAGTGCTCTCCATGACTTTCATTGATTGAGCTTGCACTGAAATCCCAGGGTCCATCTGCCCATACTGTACATACTGTACTTTTGATAATAAGATCAGTGTGTGTTTGCCAAGCTCACATTATCCATACACTTGTGTGTGAGTTTGGTCAGTCTGACAGCCCCTGAGGACAAAATTCTAACTCAGATGAAAGTGTTTTTGCAGATGTTTTTTTTGGAAGTGAAAGGTCAGCAGCAGATGTTTTAAGCCCCATAAGATAACAGCACACCCACTCAACGCCCGCCTCAAGCCCCCGGCTTCCCTGTTTGTGATTATAAGAAAAAGACCCTCTGGCTATTTTGTCCCTCTGTCCTGTAGGAGGTTTCAAATTTGGGAAAAAAAAAAGAACTTTATGCACATCATTGAGCTCAAACTATGATCCCCACCCAAGGCAGCAGGACAGCCCCTGCTGTGGTCTGTGAATGCAAGCCTCCTCTCGCCTGTGGCTGCTGATTTTAAACAGATCATGCTTCATAAAGTTAATGGAGCGTTCTTTGTCTTGGTTCCAGCGCATGTGTATGTTTACTGGGTGTGGCACAGTGGTGTTGTTGTAAATCCAGCTTTAGTTATGTTACAAATGATGAAAAATGCATGGCTGCATTAGGTGCTGAAGAACCAGGAAAGGCTCTTTTGATGGGTGGAGTTCAAACAGCTGATCCATATTTATGGCTTGTACTCATGGAGAATGATGGGAAAACAGGCTGTAGATGGAAAAAATGCTTAAAGACGCATACATTCAAAGAGGGATGGATCACTCTCTGAATTTAACGAGGGATGAGTTATGCACAACAAATGCAAGTGAGTCAGTGAGTCCTGAAATGGATCAACTATAGAGTCTGGAGAAACCGTCAACACTGGTTGAATTGCAGAGAGATTCTCAGACTATGGTTTGAAGAAGAGTGTGTCTCAGTCTGGTTTAAGACTATTGTGGCATCTGTGGCTCATCTCAAACTATCAAAATCTGATGTTTATCTCGCCACAAGAGTGACAGCACTTACGCACAAGGACAGATTAGTGCAACATGAACAACATTTGGTAAATACACATATTAGAGTTGGGTGAGAAGCTGGATACCACGCTGGTGTCTGTGTGCTGAAACTGCAGCTGGGAGAAAGTGGAAGCGAACTGGCTCAGTCCCAAAGCAACAAAACCTGCCCGCCAGCACCTCTGAAGCAAAGTAATTAACCTGCTAGGTCTCATTTGTTTAATCTGTGTGAAACAGGGAAATACAACACGTGGCTCAAGCTGTACACTTAACTCACAGATATGAGTGTTGTCAGCTTATTCTCTAAGGGAATACCGTTAATTACCAAAATGTTCCCCTGCGCTTTTAGCAATGTTTCAATCTTTTTTTGGTGACTCACCAAATAGTATCTGCACTTTACCGTTTCATGGGTGTGAAATAAAGGCACCCCAACATAAAAGGTCATGTTTCAAAAAATAGACCGAGGGAAGTATCGCTTTAGTTGTGAGTCAGTAAGGTGCAGGAAATACAGTGCTGAGTCAATCTTCCCAATGAAGCTTTACAGAGAGGCTACATCTGTGGGATAACGATTGAGCGATTATGTCTTTATTGGGGTGAAAACTCTATACAGATTCAAATCTGTTTACCTTAATCTGCTGGGTATGCAATGGAGATGCTCTGTACGCACCATTCGTCATGCAAATGCCGCACAGCCCTGTTTGCATGTATGGTGACAATCTGACTGAAGTTTAAAAATCTCCTGTTTTCTGTTGTGAACAGCCCACCTGTTAGATTGTATTTGAAGCTGGGCTACAGACACAGCCATACATCTAGCTGGATGTTGTTAGTGTTTAGACTGTGTGTGTGTGTGTGTGTGTGTGTGTGTGTGTGTGTGTGTGTGTGTGTGTGTAGGTTTGTGTAGTCTGGTATAGGTCAGTGGCCCCAGGGCGGAAGCACATTGACAGGGAGGAGAGGAGAGATGTATGGAAAATGGGCCGGGGAGTGAGTGTGTGTGTGGGCAGGGGGAAGCAGAACAGAGATAGATGCCACCGTGCTGTCGTCATGCCAAAGCTAATCCATTCAGCCAGTCGCTGCTTCCACACAAAGAAAGAGAGAGTGGGAAGTGATGTCCAGGAGATGGACCCTCTGGGAAATGGACCCTGTCCTGCCTGCTGTACTTTGCGATTAACACTCGGAGGGAGCAGAGGATGGAGAGGAACATGGGAGAGTGGTGGTGGAAGTGAGAGTAGGAGTACAGGTCATCGTATGCTCTGAAGCGCTCTTTGGCCAGAATGCTGTATTATTCATGGACCTTGGGGCACCCGCTCATCACTCTGCAGGGAGTCCAGGACGCAGGCAGTGCTGCCGCACCATTGATGAATAACTTATTGTTCAGACTGGAGCCCGAGCGTTAGTGAGGCTGCTGTAGGTTCAGAAGGAAAAAAAAATCTGATGTTCTTTATAACTACATAGTATGCTACGAAATAAATAGGGCAACTGTCAATTAACTTACCAGCACCAAACTTTTTAGCAGTGGTGAAGAAAAGGCCACACCATTGTCTGCTCAGCTACATGTGCAGGAGAGAGTTCTGAGGCTTGTGGGAATATCAGCTGACCATTAGCCAACCAGTAGTTGTAGATGACTAAGAAGTATTAGGACTTTTTTTTGCTCCAAACACCCACTGTTAGGTAGACTGAACTAATGATTAAGAAAGTGTGTGGTTACATTAACATGACTTTAATTTTACTAGCAAACTCCCTAAGGGAAGCCGCATGTATTGCAAGCTGAGCACACTTCCTAATCATGTCTATCTTTACAGCCTGTGGTCGGATGGCACCGCTTTTATTTTTACAGTTTTACAGTGGTGCGGAAGTCTTGAGTCAACCTTTATTTCTTTACATTTTGGAGGGGAAATGGTTACAGGGATTTACCAAACTGTGCAAACCTACACGGAAATACAGAATAAATGTCAAAAACAGAGTTTGTACAATTCCAACGAGCCTGAAAGTCTATATTTGATATGATCAGCTTTATCCTTTAACACAGCCTGAACTCTCTTAGTTGGCTCCACCCTGTCAAGATGACTTCACACTGCTTCAATAACATTGAGGTTCGGGCTCTGGGGAGCCCAATCCATAACTGATGGCGCTCCTCTGTGTGTTTTTCCACTGCCCACAACGGAGAGAGCTTCACTTTTTAGCTGATAAGTCTTTGGGAATCACCTTGTCGGTGCAAAAATACTATTTTATGCAAGCCAAATACTTGAAAAAGAAATTGGAACAAATGATTTTTGCGACAGGTTGTTAGTGACAAAGTGCCTGAAGGCACAATTTATATTTGCTTCCTTACTAAGTGCCTTTAGTAAGGAGTAAGTGCCTTTTTTATTCTTCTAAAAGGTCAATGTTGAGCAACGTAACAAACAAAAACAACTAAATAAACATTCCTCAGGACTCGACTGAAAATGAATGAAAAAGCTGCCAGTGTCCAAAGGAAAACTTGAAAAAAGTTTGGTTGGAAGCAAACTATAAATAATTGAGGGGTGTTTCAGGATTTTTGCACAGTACTCTGAATCCCATAAAGAGACCAGGGTGATCATGGAAGACACATAATTAAGTCCACAATTTGTAAAGGCTTGCTTTACATAGCCAGTGGGCCATGCAAACAGTGGTGAGAAACAAAAAACACAAAGCATGTTAGTAACCGTTTTTGCCACCACGTACCACAATATCAGCCTCAGTGCTCTTTGGCAACAGTTCTCCAATTCTCTGGACGTTTACAGGAGGGATGAATGCAGTTCCTCCAAAAGATAAGTCCTCCTTTGGTGCTCGGATGGTGGTGGTGAAGGAGAGCGCTGTCTCATGTGTAGTCCTAAATGTCCTACAGGCATTTAATTCCCATAAAATCTAATGACTTTGAAGACCCCAGCGTATGACTAACATCAGACTATGCAGTGACCCCCCATGCCCTATGGATACAACAGACCACTCCCATCAGGGTAGAAACCTTGCATCACAGGGTAAAGGTGATTACTCAGAACAACTTCATATTGATTTGCAGTGACCCTACCCCTCTGAAGGGACTAGCAGACCTAAACCACACCCCCACAGTAAAGCGAAGACAAAAGATCACCATACAGACAGGGATGCATTGTTTCGATCTAAAATATCACTCCTCTGTAGATTTTGCTTCTCTCCTGTCCATTTTGGCCTTGAAGAGATCTCTTTTTAAAGCACTGGACTATTGCTGAGCTGCAGTTAAGTACTAAGACACTTACTCTGTAACTGTCTGTTGATGATGACATCCTGAACTGGCAAATGTGAAAGTTCGTATTTGCTTCAGATGACCTGTGAGAACAATGTGAGTGATGGGGCCAGACACTAGATGAACGTGTCCCCCCTGAAACAACACGACAGTTTCCTCAATTTGTCTCCCTCGCTGGCTATTTGTGGCCCTTTGTTAGTGCGTGTTAGCATCTGCACGGACCTTCCTTTCACCCTTGGCTGCTTACAGTGTGTCTGGTTGTTTCAGGCATCCAGGATGTGAGAGCCTAATGGGATGCGAGGACAGTGAAAAGCAGAGCAGAAAAGGTGGTGGTCAGCTCAGGAGGCCGCAGACATCACTGTGTTCAGGAAATGGGACAGAAAAAAAAAGGGAGAATGAAGAGAACTGGGAACTTTGCAGGGGATTAACACCTGAACCATGTTCAGTAGTTTATTTGGAATGTATAAGCTGAATGAAGCATAAGTGAATTTGCAGCTAGGGTGTAGTTGCCATTTGTCAGGCATCTTGTGTGCACACTACTCAGACAGAACCCTCAGTTACACCAGTGAGAGCACTCCTGAAGCATACTACTTCCTGTTGTGCCTCACATGTGAGAAAGGACAACTTTAAGCAGCTTCCCGGCCCAATTTTCCCCACACTGTCCACAGACAGTCCATGTGCGGCAACAGCATGGTTAACAGATCATTTCTCACATGCACAATCTGATTTATCAACAATATCGGCAAATGGCTTACTAATATAAAGATTAATGTTTATTTTTAAAAAGGGCTTATTAGTCATTGACTAATGATTAGCTCATTATTAGCTAATGGCTTAAGAATGACCTTTAACTTCTCACTATCATACAGGGCATTGCAGAAAAAAGTCACATTTTAAGTTATGATGTATTGTGGTCATATACTGCGCAGCGGGCGAGGTCACATGGATTTTCTGTGACACCCCCAGCTCGGGCAGGCGTGTGTGTGTGTGTGTGTGTGTGTGTGTGTGTGTGAGGGGAAGGGGGGTTGTCAGTATGTGTGTGAGTCATTACCACACGCTCGCTTGAATCACTTTGAGGAAACAGCAAATTGTGCTTCAAGCGCATTTCACATGATGGGGACAAAAACGGGACGACAAGGGAGTGACTCAACCGCGCGTCTGTGATACACGGCCTCACACACCTGCAGTTATTCATTTCATATCCACAAGCCACGAAGACGGTTGTATGAGAAACACACATTATCTTGTTGTCAGCTCAAGACTGATTTAAATAATAATAAAATCAGCACCATTTCAAACCTCTGTCACTTTAGTGGTCTGCTGGTGCAGCCTGTGAAAAAGCATCCGAGCGCAAACACATGAGCAGGCTTACGTTTAGTTTCGGTTGTGTACTCGTGGAATTAATTTAAGCACAGCTGTGTGTGAGAAGCACTCAGAGATAGCAGCAGACTCAATGCTTTCACTCTGAAGCCGACAATGTGCTCCTGACCAACGCTCACCGCCACGCAACACGCCGCAGTTACGCTGCGCTTCTGTACAACACTGAGAGGATATGGAAAGGCTCTGTTTATCTTTTTTTGTCTTGTTTACAGTGGTGTAATTTTAGAGTAGAATCTGAGCTGTGGTTTCCACTGGTCACACACCATCACTGCAAATTCAAATAGGATGACCGGATGTACTGGGATTAGAAAGGTCCTCGTCACAATATACAAAATAAATTAAAAAAAAACCCATTATGCATTTATGTAAGTGGTCTCAAATTCACTTGTAATGCATCTGTGGTAATAATAATCTACTACTATAGAATAAATACTAAGTTGGAAACCATTCTACTGCATTGATGAGTTCTTGTAGGGAATTGATTTTGAATTGGTTTTAATCACCACTAATCATCACTGCCTGAAGTAAACCAAAAATCTGTGTACACACACACACACACACATACATACATATGTATAAATAAATAAATATTAGAGCTTTATACAAAACCAACACTGAAAACCAGTAAAGCTTAAGCTGGTTTTCTTTTACATTTTTGCTTGTATGCATGTTTAAACCTTTTATTTTGTTGGTGTGGTTGTACATTGTGGATTTCCACTGCAAGTAAGACAAAAGTTTACTATTCTCTACCAATTTTTCCCATTTGTTGTGTCCCAATTCTTCTTGAGGATGCATAATTTTAAGTCTTCTTAAATAAACAAGACCAACAATAAGCAGCTAGTTTGTTAATATTGTTAAGAACACTATATATGAGGTGTGTTTTTGTGCAAGTAATCCCTGTGAACGAAAAGCTCTTATTTCAGATTGCTCTAAGCACTTGACTTTTATGTCAGTAAGACTGTATATTGCTAATACGGTCGCCTTAAATAACCAGCTCTGGTGGTGAGCATCTACCAAACCTCAGCTGGCAAGTGAAGGGATCCAGCTGTGGATGAACTGGGGGGTTGTAATAAGATAAATACAGATTGTTTTTAACTGTGAATCACACAAAGCTGCAGTAAAAGAATAATAATGTCCCTTTTAAGTGTGATATTTGTGCAAAACCTCAGTAGTAACCTCTGCTGTTTTGTCCAGGTACAAGGAGCTGATGACGGGTAAAACTGCCAGAGAGATCATTGCTATTTTATGGATTCTCTCCTTTATTATTGGCCTCATCCCATTCTTTGGATGGAACTTGAAGTCTAAGAAATGTGGTAACAGCTCTGAGACAAGCAGCACTATGAACGCTAGCATCACAGCAGCGCCGAGTGCCATGGGGGACTTGCCACGGAGCTGCAAGCTCACGTGCTTGTTTGAGAGCGTGGTAGACATGCATTACATGGTGTACTTTAATTTCTTTGTCTGCGTGCTGCTGCCACTGCTCATCATGCTGGGCATCTACCTGAAGATATTCAACGTGGCCAGAAAGCAGCTGAGGCAGATCGAGCTGAAGTGCGTGGGCAACGGCGACAGCCAAAATCACGGGTTGCTGCAGAAGGAAATCAGAGCTGCCAAATCCCTCTCCATCATTGTGGGACTGTTTGCCATTTGCTGGCTGCCTGTCCACATCCTTAACTGTGTCACGCTGTTTTACCAGAAGCTACAGCTGGAGGTTGTCATGTACGTGGCCATCATTCTGTCTCACGCCAACTCTGCAGTAAACCCCATCATCTACGCTTACCGAATCAGGGACTTTAGGGTCACATTCCGCAAGATCCTGAGCCCCTTTACATGCAAAAAGGAGAAGTCCCTCAGCTCCAATGGCAGCAAACGCAACAAAGACCAAATCAACATGACCATCGACCCTCTGCTATAGGGAACCGTACAGAACGAGTATTATCTGTGTCAACTGTTGTTTTAGTCTTGATTTTCCCAGAGTTTTCTAATGTTTACAGAACAATGGTATGATGTGTGAAGATGTCAAACGCGCCTTGAATGTGGACATTTATTTATCAACAGTGCAAAGTATCAGGGGTCAAGCAATGACATGTTTCATAGCAAGTCTTACAAATCTTTTCTATTGTGAAGGATACGTATATGTACAGTTAAGCCCATAATTATTCATACCCCTGCCAAATTTTGACTTAAAGTTACTTTTGTTCAACAAGCAAGTTCTTTTTTGAGCAGAAATGACACAGGTGTCTCCCCAAAGATAATAAGACGATGTACAAGAGGCATCATTGTGGAAAAAAATATTTCTCAGGTTTTATTTATATTTTAGCAAAAAGTATCATGTCCAGAATTATTCATACCCTTCTCAATAATCAATAGAAAAAAGCCTTTATTGGCTATTACAGCAATCAAACGCTTCCTATAATTGCAGACCAGCTTTTTGCATGTCTCCACAGGCATTTTTGCCCATTCATCTTTAGCAATGAGCTCCAAATCTTTCAGGTTGGAGGGTCTTCTTGCCATCACCCTGATCTTTAGCTCCCTCACAGATTCTCAATTGGATTCAAGTCAGGACTCTGGCTAGGCCACTGCAAAACGTTAATGTTGTTGTCTGCTAACCATTTCTTCACCACGTTTGCTGTATGTTTTGGGTCATTGTCGTGCTAAAATGTCCACTGGTTCCCAAGGCCAAGTTTTTCTGCAGACTGCCTGATGTTGTTGTTGAGAATCTTCATGTATTGCTCTTTTTTCATGGTGCTGTTTACTGTGATTAGGTTCCATGGTCCATTGGCTAAAAAACACCCCAAAGCATTAGGTTCCCACCACCATGTTTGACAGTGGGGATGGTGTTCTTTGGGTTGAAGGCTTCTCCATTTTATGCCAAATGAAGGCAACATCATTGTGACCAAATAATTCAATTTTTGTTTCATCTGACCATAACACTGAAGACCAGAAACCTTCTTCTTTGTCCAGATGAGCATTTGCAAAGGCCAAATGAGCTTTTGCATGCCTTAGAAGTGCCTGGAGAAGTGGCGTTTTCCTTGGTCTGCATCCGTGGAACCCAACAGTGTCCGTTGGACTGTCTGCCTTGAGACATTGCCACCAGCAGAGCCCAGATTCACCAGAATGGCCTTGGTGGTGATCCTGGATTCTTTTTCACCTCTCTCACTATTCTCCTGGCCAGCACAGGTTTCACTTTTGGCTTCTGACAACGTCCTCTGAGATTTTCCACAGTGCGGAACATCTTGTATTTTTAATAATACTTTGCACTGTAGCCACTGGAACTTGAAAACATTTGGATATGGCCTTGTAGCCCATTCCTCACTTGTGAGCAGCCACAATGCACAGCTGCAGGTCCTCACTGAGTTCCTTTGTCTTAGCCATGACTGTCCACAGACCACCTGCAGAGAGCTGCTGTTTTTCACCTGTTGAGTTGATCAAAACAGCTATTTCCAATTAATCAGGGTAATTAGGATGCTTTAGAACAGCTTTGACTATTTGGATTGGTATGGAACTTTGGATTTTCCCAGAGACTGTGACAGTTTGTAAAGGGTATGAATAATTCTGGACATGATACTTTTTGCTCAAATGTAAATAAAAGCTGAGAAATATTTTTTTCCACAATGATGCGTCTTGTACATCATCTTATTATCTTTTGTGAGACGCCTATGTCATTTCCAGTCAAAAAATAACTTGCTAGTTGAGTAAAAGTAACTTTAAGTCAAAATTTGCCAGGGGTATGAATAATTATGGGCTTAACTGTATATACATATACATATATGTGAAGATGTTAAAGCTAACTGGATTTGTTGGACTGTGAATGGGATCCAAACTAAAAAAAAATTACTGCTTATCTTGAATCCAACATAATGTTACAACTGCAAACACTCCTCTTTACTGCCATTATATTTTATATTGTGAACATTTAGTGCCAGAGTTTATTAACTTATTTATTACAAAAAAAAACAAAAAAAACAAAAAAAAAAAAAACACACATCTTTGAGAATGTAAAGACAAAAAAACAAAAACAACTTTGTGTGGCTACATCTGTACTTGTGGACCTAAAAGGTACAGTAGCAGTCTATGTCCGTGGTTACTTTTGGCTTGTGAACCTTTAAAAGTTGAACTCACACTCTTGCTTATCACACCTTAGTATGCAGACAGATTGTTTTTATAGTTTTTATTTAATTATAGGAGGAGCTAAAAAACTTTCATATCAATTCAAAATTAGAGTCAGATAACAAATATAACACCTGTATGTAGCAGAAATGTTCTCAATGTTGTCTGCTGCTTTACAACTCAAATAAGTGCCAGTGTTTGCAGGTGTTCGCGTGTGTGTGTGTGTGTGTGTGTGTGTGTGTGTGTGTGTGTGTGTGTGTGTGTGTGTGTGCGCGCAAGCAGAAGAGCTCAGCAGGGATGAGATGGAAGAAAAATGCACTTTTCTGCTTTGTCGAAGTTATGGTTACTGTTTTTTTTTTTTGTTTGTTTGTTTTTTTTTTAAAACAGGGAGAAATGGAGAAATTAAAACAAAATGTTTTTCTTCCACATGAATCACGTTTCATAGCTACAGGGTTTTTTTGGGTAGGGGGGTGGGGGGGGCAAATTTAGCTAGACTCCAGTGGCTATGATACTGAGTAAGCACTTTCTGGCTCCTACAAGTAGTAGTTAGGGGACCACTTGGAATTACCAGGATTTCTGCATTGATTACTTGTGGGGTTTAGTTTCTGTAGTCAAAGTGAAAATTCCAGATGAACACACTGAGGTTACTAATGTCCATAGACCCTTGGCCCATAAGTGTTATTGGATACCCAAGTGGTCTGGTGTTTGATATCCATTATCATTCTTACTCAATGTTTTTTTGCTACAGTGACACATGAAGAAATGTTTTAGAAACTTTGATTTGGTGTTACTCCCAGTTTCTTCATTTTTTTTCCTGCAGGGAAGAGACGAGCAACACTTTGGAATTTCCTGTGCATATCTGTGAGACTTTTTTTGATTGAATCTCTTTTTTGTGGATTTTCAAAGTCCTAAAACCCACACCCTCTCATCTCCTTAACTGGAGAACCTTTGTCTTCAAGTAACTTTTGGAGTAGTTGTGAGCACAGAAGTGCAGTTAGGTTTTCCGCCCTGGCACTGTGAGCGATTACTCTGTTCTGTTGAAAGTACAGCCATTTCTCTGTAACCACTTTATTCAGATTCTGTGCATCTATATTTGTGACTCAGATAAAGATCAGACCATGTTTCATGGAGAATCGATGTAGAAATCCTTGTAATTCCAAAGGATTCACCAACTTTGTCTTGCAGCTGCAGAAAAATAGCACAATTTGATTTGAGGCAGACCCATTAATATGATGCAGATCGGCACAACACACGTGTGGTTGTGCTCCGCATGATTTACATTTTCAAATACTCAGGAAGAGGAAAAACTGATTGCACCCTTCATGGAAACATTGCATCTGTACAAAGCTGCTTTCTATTGAGCCACATGATGACATACTGTAGATACTGTAGCAGACCTGAAAGCCAAGTCAAACTTGATTCTTCAGATCATTGCAATTTGATTTATTATTCTGTATCCAAGCACTTAAAGGCATAAAGCATCACTGCTTTGATTTATTTGGGAATAAATGAATGTGACTCGTCTCAGGAGTACAGCTGACAACGCCCTCCACCACATAGACAGTCTCAGCTGGAATCCCGAGGCCCTGTTAGTGAAGCCGGTCATCAAGACTGCACCGACATTAGCTTTTTAATTTAAGTAAACATGGCCATTTTAACTGAGCTCTCAAACCAATGACCGAGTCTAACTGAAGTCAAAAAAAAGAAAAAAGGATGGGGTAACACTAGAGAAATAATGTGTTACACACTCTCAGTGGTGCTCATAGTGCAGCAAACCTCACAGAAGTGTTGCTGTAACTTTCAAAGCTCAGCATATGCAAGAGCATGTAAGATTATCCAGAGCACAGCGGTTTTGTGAAAATGTGCAGGTGTTTTGGTCAACAGAGACCCATCACTACACAAATGAGAGCTTTGCACTGACATTTCTGATCATTTCCTGTTAGCTGTGCTTCACTGGTGGTGTCGAACCACGTTGTGTTGGTGTTAAAACAAGTGCAGCGTCTGCCTCCAGTGCTTCATTATCTCCCCCACTTCATTTGCTTTTGTGTGCAGTGATCCACCTCTGACTAAATTCAAGGGCTAAAATACAGGAGTGTGCAGCATTTAGTACATTCCAATGGAGACATCTACACTGTAAATGCACTGTAACGTTGTATTACCGTCTATGTTGACTGATGTGTTAAAAAAAAAAAAAAAAAAGTACTGTAGGTGTTCAGCTTTTCTCAGCCAGCTATCGATGTCAAACTATTGCCTTCTTTTTCCAATTTCAACAGTAAGTCGAAATAAGTTGACTGAATTCAACATTCCTGCCTTTCATTCCGAAGTACCTGTCTGTCAGTGTGCTCTAGAGTTGCTACTAATCAGGAAAAACTTCCTCTGTGGTCAAGCTGATGTTCAAGTTTTCCAGAGGCCATTCTTTGGTTTCTCCAACAAAACTGCAAACTGATATTGCTATTTAACATGATAAAATCTGTATGTATGGTGAACTATTTTGTTAATAAAGGCAATGTTTATATTGTTAAACGCCAGCTTTTTTTTTTCCTGAGGTTAAAATTGCAAACCTTGTGACAGACTAAATTTCCCACACTGGAAAGCTTAAGTGCTTTCAGTATGAAGATGCTGCCTCATGAACTGACAGTTGCAGATAAAAGGAGACAGAATATAGAGCAGTCCATATTCAGTGAACAGATGTTATTTCCTTGAAAACAGATTAAGAGCTCTTCCAAAAGAAAAGATGAATAGAACAACATCTGTGGTCTTTCAGAGAGACATAACAGTGTTCCCTGCTCTGTGTCCTGAATGTCACTACACTGGCTTCTATCCAGGATGCTCGGCACTCCGGCGCATGCCTCTGCAGGCCAGGTGTGTCGATCTACCTGCAGTCACGGGTCCATCGTCCCACTGAGCAGCAGGGACATCTGCTGATCAGATACGATTTCCTGCTGAGTCGCAGCCATGGCCCGACTCAGGTACACAGCCAGGATATGTTTGCACTGAAAGAAAAGATCGCAGACACCGATTCATTAGATTAACAGCAGAGCCGGTGTGATTAATGAGACGGATATGAAGCTGTAATGACATGCCAGTAATTTAAATTCAAACATCTCATGTAAACACCAGACTAGAAAAGAGCAGCTTGGCTCTAAACTGTTGGAAATATTCCACTGACTTATTGTATAACACACTGAGCGTATTAGTCACTAACTTATATAAGAAAGAATATTTATATCTAATTAAAAATGTTCATATACATGGAGAGCAGTTATGATAAAGAGGGTTTTGTTTGTGTGTGGATGTTTGTGTACAAAATAAGCAGTAATTCCAGTAGCCTAATGTTTGCTGGATAATAAGAAGCTCTGCAGCTCTCAGGATCGGTGAGCATGTGTCAGTGAACGTGTTCATTAGCCCCTCTTATTATCAGTATAAGTGACTCATTGATTTGTTTTCCTCTTCAGCCTACTGCATGCACTGTACATCAGCTTCAGCTGCACATTAGCCTGTCTGTGGATTTTTTCCATCCTTTTCCTTAAAAAAAGGAGGTTAAAAATGACCTCAAATTCTCAATCTGCAAAAGCAGAGAAGTTATTTGGTAGCCTCTCCTGTGAACCGTTTACTAGCACATGGCTATGGCAGGTGAGCTCCTTTATATGTCCACTGACCTATACTTGTCAGAGCAGTACTACCTCATCTGTCTTCTTGTGGTCATGCTGGAATCTGCAGAGCACGGGAATGAATGAAGTGGCTGTAGTGAGGCAGGACTACACCCTGCATGTATCTCATTTCTGACTTTGGGATTGTGAGAGTTCTTTAAAATGTCATCCACCATTTTGCTTCCACGTTTGGACTGACACAAACTCATTGAGTTTGATGAGCATTTGCAGTTTTTCATGAGGAAAGATATCAATGGCACTGACGTGCTCATGAGGAGTCTCTATGGTCTGTTACAGCTCTCTGTTTCTCACAACAATTTTAGCAGCGTCCTCCAGGGAATGGCCTAATGTTTAGAGGACGAGCGAAGATAGTTTACTTGCAGATATTTGGAGCCAAAACAGCCAGCCGGAGCAACGCCCATCAGTGACCAGACAAAAACAAGTCCTGACCACATTACATCTGTCACACACATTTAAATATGGGCTTTGTCTTGCTTGAGTTGGCAAAGACTTTCCACTTAGATCATGCTTGAATGACAAGATACAAGTGTGTGTGTAAATATACTACTTTATACAATGGAAATGTCCCCCTCACGTTCCAAAATATGTAAAGGTTTGGTGTGGTTAGCCACTGCTCTGGGGGTTTCACCTCTGGGGCTATAAATACTACTACTCAAGCCCCTGACAGGTGGAGGACTACCATTTGAAGACTGCAAGGAGCAACCAGTTCGGGAAAATATAACAAACTCATATGAGTGCTTTTCAGAAGACAAAACACGACAACCTAGGCAATCAAATACAAAGCATTAGAACCCTTTGTAGTGAAGATACCAACTAGGTGCAAAGCAAAAAACCTCAATAGCAAATGTCGTATCGCTTCTTCTTGTTATTGATATAATAGCAGCAAGTATCAACACTCTTAATAAAACATGTGATCCAAGTGCTCTAAGGCAATTCCCATGCTAACTTGACTTGGTGGTGTTTCTGAAATGGATATGAAAAGGTGAAGAGGAGATAACTGAGAAGAACATAAGGAAGCAAATTAATTATCTAAACTGACATACAATTAAAAACCACTAACATAAACAGCACGCACCCACAACACTGGACTACAAATAAACATAACTATTTTTCTTCCTCATCATTTATAGGAATATTGTGATGTAAAGGGCTCAGCTGATTACTGGTTTGTGAGAGCACCGTTATCACAGGCAGTGTAATCTTTATCTGGAGGAAAAATAAAACAAACACTAAATGCAGTTACAAAAAGAAAATATACTTTAATCAGCTTTTTTACCTTTAAAACTATCATTGGCAAGTACACAGATACATTTGTGTAGCACTTATATTTAAATGCTATTCCCTCTCCACTCCCCACATCTACTAAAAACCTTTAGTGCAACACGACATATGGTCTTATGAGACTTACCACCAGGCCCTCATTTCTACGTAGCACACTGTAGGCGAAGGCTGGGCACGGGCAGTAGTGGCAGGACAAGAAGCAAGTGTACAAACGTCCCGAGCCTCCTGTTACCTGAAAGATATTCATGCAAAACAATTAAATATGTGACAAAGTTTGTGTTTACTGACCTCAAATGAAAAAAATGTCACTTAGATTGTTGCAGAGGTATCATTTGTTGTTTATGAGGGAGATTCTGAATTCAAATCTGACTACAGTACTGCCGAGGCAGTTGTGTAGATGAGAAGTGGAGATAAAAAGCATGCAAAGGCATAAAGGGAGAACAAGTTGTTTCCCCAAATGATTGTCAACGAGTTCAGGCATGGCTGGCCGAGTTCTGGATATTACAGACGTGATCTTGTTCCATAAACATATTTCCCCCCCGTTTTTTTTTTTTTAATTTAAGATCAAGGTTTTAGAACAAAATAGTTCTCAAAGAAAAAAACAAACAAACAAACAAACAAACCCCCCCCCCCCAAAAAAAACCACATGTAGCTATGATGTAGACCAGCAGAAAAACAAACAAACTGTCTTTTCTAGTGTTCATACGATTACCTACACCAAGGAGGTTATGTTTTTGGTGCTGTGCATGGTGTGACTGTGTCTTTAAGACCTTTGAGACTACTGAAACAGTGGAGGAGAGAAGAGATTGCTACAACAGATGAAAAGTACCTGAAAGTCCTGTCCTTAAGAAATAGGAAAAGCAAAAAACAGCAAAGACCTGACACAGAACCTGAGAGATGCATCTGGACCTTCAGTTTGACCCATCTACCCTCTTATACAAGGCCTCATCAGAAATGGTCTTAGTGGAAGAGTGGTTATCGAGAAGCCATTGCTAAGGAAGGAAAACTGAGAGAAAGGGCTGAGATATGCCAAATTACACAAGAGCTGGACTGAAAATCAGTGGCAGTGGGTCTGATGGAGCGCTTTGAGTACTCTATATAAGAACCAGTCCACATACCATTGTGGCCCAGTGTATATAAAGAGCTGACCTGTTTTTCATCTCTCACATTATGGTAAGCAAGCTCCCGGACTTACAGATTTCTAATTTTCTGCTCACTCACCCAAGCACACACCTCACCACAGATTTACTGATCTGTAAACAACATAGTTGATGGAGATCTTACTTGTGTGGAAGCTAGAGCCACTTGTAACACTGAAGACTAGTTACAGAAATCATAGGAAAGCTTGCCTTTAAGGCTCTGTTGAAGAATAGAGGTGATCAAAACACATTGACCTTCAAGCAGATTAAGATTGTACAAACTGTTTTGCCTTGTATACTGTATTTCTATGTATGTTTGCACATGTTTCAATAAATTTCTGTATTTCTCATTTTGCTAGCAAAACAAAGAAATGAAGGGGGGGGGGGGGTGTCAACACTTTTGCAGAGCATTGCACTTTGTAGACCGCATGCCGGCACATGCCGACTTTACCCTGAAAAATTTACAGGAATATAACAGTGTAAACTATTCTTTAGCTTCTACCAAGTACATGATTTCTCATTAGTTATTTAGATGAGATAAGTAATAAATAATGCATTTTTAAAAAACCTGGGTGGGATGTCTAATGCTCATGATGTGAGCACTCGCTCCCAGCTACAGACAGTGATTTAGGTGCCATCCTCATACACATGACACATGAGGACATTAAGTCGGTGGATTAGCTTGACACTTCACAATAACTAATGCTTGCCAAGATGGCAGAGCAGGCTCCATTATTCTCCAGAGCTTCAATGAATTACCTTTGCCTCTGACCTACAAAAGTAAAAACACCTCATTTATTCAATGTGACACTTCATTATTTAAAAAAAAGGCACAAAAGAGACAATTACATAGACTCACAACACCTCACTAAAGATGTACTTTTCACACTAAGATGAGGACAGAAGCTGTAAAACTGTGACCACATGGACAAGGACCACTACAGTTTCTAAAGAGCCAAGTTTAAAATCAGCTCACACCAGCTCTTTTTTGTTTTCATGGGGCTCTGCTGCAACTCTCACCACAAACCTAGTGGCAAGTTGCGCTTGGACTGTTTGGCAGGCATCGAAGTTTCTTCAAAAAAGAAAAAAACGCTATACATCAGCATCTCTCTGTTACTCACTGCAGTTGGACTCAGCAGAGTTCTGGCTTCATCTCTGCTACAAGCAGTGGCTCCCATGAGAGTACTTGCCATTAACGTGAGCCAGAGGAGCAGGAACTAGGGCATCTCTCTGTTCCACGCCACAAACATGGCTTTGGGGAAATTTATAGTGGGAAGTCATTAAGATACGCTGCCCCTCTGTCTGTATGCCAACATGCTGTATATGTGCATTATCAGTCAACTCTGACTGGGTGCATTTATTCTGACTTACAAAACACAGACCTTGAGATTCTCATGTGTAATGATGAATTACTTTAAGAACTAAAAAGCCTTCATGTTAATGCTACAAAGACTTTTGTTTTACATTCCGTTATGAAGAATGGTTTAGCTAATAACTAATGGCACTTCAGAGAGGATTAAATAAACTCTCCTTACAGCCAGTCACACATCATCTCAGCAGGCCCTGTCACCACCTTAAACTGAAACCTTAAAACATGACCTGAACCGGGGGAATGGATATTTGATGGATAATTAAGTCTGTGAAGGTTGTCAGTCATCCAGGTCATCGTTTGAACAGAGGCGGTGGTTTACGACACCAACTGTCTGCCATCTATAATCCAGTTTTGAGTTCCCTCCCCAGACGCCTTAACGCCCACTCACATCCTGGGCCATCTGACCTCAGGAATTCACATGACA
Organism: Oreochromis aureus; assembly: GCF_013358895.1. NCBI lineage: Eukaryota > Metazoa > Chordata > Actinopteri > Cichliformes > Cichlidae > Oreochromis > Oreochromis aureus. The sequence continues at coordinate 8,504,333 of NC_052951.1, read as the reverse complement.
GGGTGGGGCCAGGTTTCACAATGAGCTCACCCGAAACCCTGGCTGATTAGGTACCACACCCGCTTTCACACCTTGGCTCATGTGATTAGAGGATCACCAGGGGGTCCTTTGTCCCTTTTTGGGGGGATACTCCCACTGGGTTTAAATCTGGGACTCTCGGCCATTTGACCTTAGAACTGAAGAAGCTTCTCGGATGAGAGGTGAAACGTCTTCAAGCAACTCAAAGAAGTCCAGACACTTTTCTTTGCAAATTCCTTTGACGATGGATAATTAAATAACTTACCGACAACATTTCATATTGTCACCTTGAACTGTGAGAAGCTGTAATAACTTTCTATTTTCCCACTATATTAATGACAGTTGACTCAAAAACATATATTTTAAGAGTTTCATTACTTCTAAGGTTTCACCACTCACAAATTCTCTTTCCAATAAAACAAAACCGTGGTATATTTCTTGTCAAAAGGTCATTCGGCTTTAAGAATGAGATAAGACTGTAAAGAAAAATTGCACTGAAATGCCAAGTTCTCATGGGTTATTCCATAAAGTGACAAAATAACCACCACAAAATGAGAAACTCTGTCCAACAGAAACAAATTTTTAGTAGGAAATGACAAAAATGGCCGAATCTATTCATTTATTATCTTCCTTCCATTGAACACACGCATCACTGTACTTCCAGCAAATGCATTTCTTTCCAAAATGTAATGTGGTGAGAGACGGCTGCTCCATCCTCTTCCCGCCTTACAGGAAATTGGCATAAATGCTTGACATGTGGATGACTAATTGCAGAAAAGCCAGAAAATGAGCTGAAGCTCCAACACCCAGTGGTAGCATATACTTCCTGAAGATGCTCCAGTCTGATCAAAATCACAGGGCCTCAAGTCCAACCTTGAACATTATTTCATCACTTAACCTTTGATCCTCACAACAGTAACTTCACCTCCTTTTTTATTTCTCATTAGAAAGGGAAATTAGAAAGGGACTTGCTTTGATTCATTTTAGCTGGAACCTAATATGTGTCTTCATGCACTTCTCACTATGTTCTGATGTGTTCAGGTATGTTTAAGGGGTTGGTTTGATTTTAACAGCTGCCTACTGACAAGTGAAGTCAGAGAGCAGTGTAACCTAAATGTCGGAGCCATGCCTCTGAGACATGATTTGAACAGACACTGTTCAATTAAAACTTTATATAAGTGCCACCTGGCCGGATTACAGGAGGAAACTCACAGCTGTCAAAATGAACTTATAAGATGCAAAAGCAAATTTGATGCTTTTGGATTTAAAAAAAAAAAAAAAAAAAAAAAAAAAAATCATCATCTAAAACTCAAGTGATTCAAGTTGCCAGAAATATTTAGAAATACTGATGTAAAATGGTCAGACATGAGGTAGCCGCGATGTGAATGATGTGGAAAAGTTAAGTCGTGCTGAAAATTTCACAACACAAACAAAATCCATGTCTTTATTTAGCTGCATTGTGCTCTAACGCTCCTTTCATAAACCTATTTTTACAGGGGGCTAAAGGAGTTTACAGGAAATTCAGGACACAATGACCACAACCTTGGTGGACTGCTTCGTTTCTCCCACCACAAGTGATGCCTTGTCCCCCTGAGGTTAACTCATAAGCTTAAGGACAGCATGACTCAGGACAAATTTCAGGAAAAAAGTCTTTTTTCTTTCACATTAAGTAATTTCCTGTCTTATAAAAATGTTCTTCGTGTGTAAAATGCTTTTGTAAATTTGCACTTGCAGGAAGGAATTTCTAACATTCAGTGAGAAACACCTTTTACAACCTTAGCAGGCACAGAGAAGTGAAACTCGGCTTTAAAAAAAAACATTAGACAGACCTGAAAGGCCTTGCGTCCACTGGGAGATGTCAAACAGGTGACTGAGTGCTGGTCAACCAAATCCAAAGCCTGTAATGCACAAGACCCGAAGACAAACTTCAGCCTATGAGACAAGAAGAAGAAGGAGTCGTCAAAACAACAACAGAAGCTTTGTGCTCAGATTTAAATGTGTATAAGAAAAGCAAAACTATTAATCACAGAAACCTGTCATTCTTTACGGAATTTTATATTTTGAAAATGAATTAATTTAATTTAAAATTTATTCTATCCTTTTTTAAATTTAGCTCTTGATGGCTTTCAGTTTCACTGCTCACCATTCAATTTCAGTTCTACAATTCAGTTTTTGGGGGCATACATCCAGGTCCTTTGTGAAAGCCGCAGAGTAATCGAGCGCCGTTTGTATCTGCAGACCTACAGCATCTTGAGTTGGAGCGGGGCACAGATTAAGTATTCAGAAGTCATTCGTCATGTCAAATGACCGGCGGATAAACTCTCAGGTTGGTAATAACTATAATACCTGTATAAGAAAAAGCATCATGTAAACAAATGATAGCCGATAACTGTTATGCTTATTGTAGCTGTTTGCTAAAAACGCTAATTTAGCTTAGTTTGCCCTGGGTTCAGCTTTGACAAATATGATCAACTATTTCCAGTAGAATTCCACAGTTGTCATCTTGTACCCTCTCAGAGCCCTGTATGCAGGGAAATGTGCAAAAGAATGTCCAAACTGTTGTATTTTAGGTTTATTTATGTCTTACTCAGCATCCCAACTCTTTAGCTAACTTAATAACTTTAGCTAAAGTGAATAGTTAGTCTTATTCATTAGTGAAGCATTACTGGATCGCCCCTGTTTGAAATGATATGATATGATATACGACTATCACTGAAACAGCAAACTTTGTGGAAAAAGAACCCAACACTTCTCATTCTCTGAAACTTTTGGCCACAGCCGTATATTACACTATAAGTGCTTGTTCACTCTTGTCAATAATTACATCTCTAAGTTCTCTTTCTGCAATTACAGGTAAAGAATATCCAATATTTTATCTAAATGACTGCTTTGTCTTTGAAAAGGTGATGGTCCAGTTCTACTCTAAGTACATCCTTACGGTGGCTCACGGGACAAGGACTCAAGTTGAGCAATTCAGATTCAATCTGAGCAATTCAAATTCAAATTTAACTTATTCAAATTCAGTTTCTGATAGCACAAAGTTCTGCCCATAAAATAGCCTATGTTCAAAAAGAAAAAACAAAAACTCAGAACATTTAAATAAAAAAAAAAAAAAAACCCCACAATGGTGGAGAAGGAAACAAAGAGTAACTAGCTTCTTTTTTCCCCACTCTGTGTTTACAGGCCGTTCCAGTGTTTATCTGTTTTATACACTCGACCAAACAACAAATATAAAATTAAACAAAAAGTAAGTTAGAAATCAAAGTGTCTCTTCTAGCGAACATTTAAAAAAAAGAAAAAAAGAAAAAGAGAAAAAAAAAAATCGATGTAAAGTTAAGTCTTTTGTGGAATTTAGCGCATCTCAAATAAATAAAAATAAATAAATAAATAAATAAATAAATAAATAATTCAAAAAGTAGCTATATTAATACTGAAACAAACAAGAAAAGAAGGTAAAATATTCCCTCCAAACAAAACTTATAAATTCTAAATGCGCAAATCAGTCCGTCCATGATTACATTGCGCCGCAATGTAGTCTGCGCCTGCGCGAATGTATCGCCTATCGTTGGTTATTGGACTGACGATTGTCGGTTGGAAAATTTTTTACATATTTCCCAACCTTACTGGTCATAAGCCACACTCTGGAAGCAGTCCTATCTATATATTCTCTTAGAAAGCCTGCTCATCAGCTGGGAGGAAAAAAAAAAAAAAAAAAAAAAAAGTTGCCAGTCATGCTTGTGTGAAACAAAAGGTTATGAAGACGAGAGGCACACTGCATATCTATAGAAACCACACTCCTATATCTGTGTGCGTCTGTGGTGGAGCATCTCGAACCCTTTTTTACATCATTTCGTCCCTGCATGTCACCTCAGGGCTAGTAAGGATATACAAATGTAATGTGAAGTAATAAGCATTATCTTTAACACAACACTCTATATGTGCCTAATTAGAGCACATGTTAAATGGTTTCAAACCAGACTTCTATTGGTTTAAAGGTCTATCCTATGAAAAAGGTCATTCAATCATGTTAGATAATCACACTGAAGTTCAGTGCAATAAGAACAACATCCCTTTATCCATTAGATCCCCATCACTCAGTTTGTTTTTATTAAAATTCTGACTGGAATCATTAATGTGGGCAACCTAATTGTGCTGCTATATGATAAATATGCTTCTACAAAGCCTAGGAGATTTAAAAAAAAAAAAAAAAAACACTAGTGAATTGCCAGAGTGTGATGAGCCCCTAAACCATAAGGCTTCCTGTGTGACAAACAGGATGTGGTGACAGGGAGCACTCCTGTACTCTCAACATTTCGAACCACTTTGCCAGGAAATCTCACAGAGCCCCATCGCAGTCCTGTCAGTGTGTCTGTGTAACATGGGGAAACCCAGACTGCACGCATGCATCATTGGTCATTCTTAGTGTGGTTTATCCACATCACACCCACTCAGAACCAACTTTTTTACTAAGAACATAACTCAGACAGGAGTGGATGACTATTGACCGCTCCACCTGGCACTGAACCGGCACCCTTTCGCTTGCCAAGGTGCTTTGAGAGTCCTGCACAATAAAAATGAGTAAAAGCAAAACAATTTGGAGCAATGATGGAAGGTTTTTTTGTTTTGTATTATTGGCAGTAACCTAGAAAAAAAAACCCATGTACTGCTAAAGAACAAATTTCCTGTAGGCAGTCATGTCTCCCAGTGTTCCTGAATCCAAAACTACTTGAAAGTTTGGTCTGGAGGACCCGTCTTCAAAACTTGGTAAGATACTGTAAAATGTGTCAAGTGTATCAAAGAGAACTTTATACTGATGACCTGATGCCTCTTGCAGTTGCAGGCATCTCTGCTGCTGCCTTTGCACTTTTTCAGTTTTCCATAAATGCAACATTTTTGTAACTGCAGACACCTCATTATGCTGCTTTGGATGGATCTTAGCTATTGAACCATACAGTAAAGGTGTCATGTCCAGTTGTACAACTTTTTTTTTTTCCTAAACATGAATAGTCTATAATCAAATCCATTCAGGGCAGACTGGCAGGAAGAACTGGGCACTGAAATTACTGGTGAAGTGTGGAAAACTTTGACACACTTTGATACAACTCAAACTGTTCACCCATTCTCTATTTACATTAAATATTAATAAAGTACTTCACCTCTGAATGTGCAAGAGAGCAAGAAACTCATCAGTTCTTTCAATTTAAGAAACCGCAAACCTTCTGAGACCGTCTATTTTATTTTTATGACAAGACTTTCGATAGCTAGTTTCATTGTGCACCTCTAACAGAGCTACATGGGGTGATTGAAGTGAAGCATTGCTCCATCCACACTGCTAGCAAGAAAAATTGCTCCATAATCCTAGAAATCCAAGATGCCCCCAGTATTTGATAGGTGGATGGAAGAAATCATAAGTACAGTACAAGTGTAGTGTGTAGTCATCAGAAGTGTAGTACAACTAAAGAAAATCAAATACATGCATGGAAAGACTGTATTTGTGTGTTTGAGTGATTTTTCTTTTCTTTTTTTTGTGTACTTTTGTACTAGTCGAAAATTTTGATAATCAGATAATCAAAAAAAAAAAAGAAAGAAAATAATACTTACGCAATCAGCAGGTCATTGGGAACTGCAAGAAGAAAAAAAAGTGACTTAGTTAGGTGTAAACAATTTATCAGCAGTTGCAGGGCTTGTAAGATAACACTTGGCTATTGTGTTGATGGTAAAGATAAACTATGTAGGCATACAGAACGTTTACTTTGTGTTTACACTTATTTAACTTGCCTGCTTCTTCTTTAGCTAGTGGAAAACTCTTCCCAGCAATTGAATGTCTGGAAGTCATTAAAAATTGCACTGCAAAAACACCTCATTATGCTTTATTATAATCACTGTTTTACAGTTCATTTTATTTGTCACACTATTTTTTATGATGGTGGAAAAATTCAGGAGCACTCCACCACCATACTTTTGTATTCTATCGCATATTTCTAAACTGGGATAGCTCTGCCACTTGAAGTCCTATGAAAACTTTAGCACACCCAAATGTTTTGGAAGTTTTCTAGTATGGAGCATTAAGGTATGCGTTAACACCCCAGGAGTGGGCGGCCCAGCAAACATACAAAGCTCAAAAAACCCCTAAAAACTCCAAGAGCTACCTCTCAGACGCTCCTTAGTTAAATGTTGAGCTCATTACAGTTGTTGTAGAAATCTGAAACAAAGTGAGGTGCACATAACCAGGCTGTCGTTACCTTTGCAAAGGGGTACAGGCAAACAGTACAGATAGCCTGACAGCAGTCTGCATGGTTTTTGATAAAAATGAACTGTAAGCACTGAATATATAGAGACATGTTATTTTGAGTTTGTTCCCAGAATGGCCTCTTCATTTCAGGTTAGTTTTTACTGTTTGAAAATGTTCAGATTTAGTCTTTTTTACTATTATTGCATGGAGGGCAATCATTTTTAGGATCTTAGGAGAAATCAGTACAGGTATTACAATAAAAAAACACAACTTTACTAAAAGCAGCTGTTTTTCACATCTAGTTTGACTTTTTAGTTTCATTTTATTTAACTATAAAACCTTGATCTGTGTTTGGGGTGTTTATTTCCCCATCCTCCTTGAAAAGTAGGTCATTTATGTTACCTGACAGAAGTCGACAGTTTCCATTCAACTACTTTCTTTCCGAGACCTTCAGAGGTTGAAATTAATCAAACACCCAAACAACACATTAGATCACAGCTCGATAAACTTACTGACAACAGACAGCAAAATTGGAAGGTTTAAAGTTCAATTTTCCCCAAATCATAATTACACAAATGTGCACATAGGCTGTATACTATCACATGTGTGTGGTACTGCAGCAGAGTAGCAGCACGTTGCTCTTGTGCCTTCCCTCCAGCCTCAGTCCACCTCTAAAAGCACTTTAAACTGATGTCCAGGTCGTGTCATCTTGCTCTGGAGCCGTTTCTTCCTCTGGCAGGAGCTTGATACTTGTTTGTGGTCAGAGGACCTGGCACATAGGCTGTAGCTTGGATAGATTAGCACATGTCAGGGCTGCCTGCCACGTGGAGCTCTTTGTCCATTTTCTTCTCTTTCTCCTTCAGCTGTCATTATCATCCCAATCATAATGTGTATATATGTCTCACACTGGAAAATAACAGAATTTAACAGAATTTCTTTCCCCAGTTATGAGTCATGATTTCTTTAATCTGAGCTTCTGATTAAGGTCAAAAGACTAGTAGGGACTGTCCATTGGCACATTTGAGGGGCAGCTGAAGGGTGTCGTAGCACGTTGCTACCCGTTGTGGGGAAAACTTAGACATGGAGGTGGTTGTGCTTTCTGATGAGCCTGCTTGTTGATATGAAACCTGCAGATGTGGGCTGTGGTCAGTAATGAATCACTGGAAGAGTCTGCTGGTGCCGTGCATGGTGGCAGTGTAGGTGGAAGTTGAGTTGGTGGAGCCACTGAAAGGGCACAGTCGAGGTCATGGTCCACTCTGACAGACTGAGGCTCTCAGGAGAGAGACTTACAAGACCTTCTTTGAGAAGATTTATTCAGCTTTCTCCCAGTCCCTGCATTCTGTGTCATATTTCCGCACATTTAAGCCATTTAGGTGATTTTTAATTTCACCAAAATATTTTCCTTTTTTTGTTGGGTTTTACTATAAATCTATATTTTTCCTTTTATCTACATCAGCAGTCTTACACTGAATGTTCTCCCTCGCGGTTTCACCAAAGCATGGATAACGCTGACAGCTCCATCAACATATTTCACCCACACATAAACTGCATTTGGAGACATGAAATAGTGCTCACAAATACATAATTTTAATCAATCTGGTGCATTAATCTCCAGTGTGTATACAATTGTCAGTGCAAAGATAATTGTTCACCACAACCTGGTAAAAGGAGTCGCAAAAGTGGTGAACCTTAGGAGGGCCGGGTCCTCAATTTACTTTGTCCCTCAGAAAATACTTCCTGTTTGTGGATCGCTATGTTAACTCAGCCCTGGAACGATGAATCTCTAGATCAGATGTGAACGTGGAGAAACAATCTATTGAGGAGGGGGGTGGTAGTCCTCTTCATCTGTCAACTATCTGAGCTCGAGGGCGAAAATGCATTTTTCCAGGATGACCTGTCACTGTTCATCTTGGACCTCAGAGCCAATCAGCCATGTGCTCACACTTCTGACACCAAGCTTGTTGTGGAAATTGGAAATAAACTGTGGTGCATACAACCAGGTGTCTTTGAGTTTTATTTACTTTTGCAAAAGGCATCAAACAACAATACAGACAGCCCGACAGAGGTGTGGATGGTTTTTACAAAGAGGGACTCTAAGCCTAAAATATTTATAGAGAAATGCTATCGCACATCCACACGTGGTATATGTGAAAGATTCCATGGAGACTGTCTCCATATTCTGACACTGTTTCAAATCATTTCCATTACACAGTACAATTAGGAATAACAAAGCATAACAAACAGCCCATGTCAGCTGTTAAGCACGGTGGTGGAGGGGTGGTGATTTGGGCTTGTTCTGCAGCCACAAAACCTGAGCACCTTGTACTTACTGAATCTACCCTGAACTCCTTTATACCAAAATGTTCTAGAGTCAAATGTGCGGCCATCTGTCAGACAGCTAAAGTTTGGCCCAAACTGCATGATATAACCCAACAATCACCCAACAGAAAGACTGAAAAAGAAAAGAATCAATGTGCTGACCCATCAAAGCCCCCCCCCAAAATCAACCTGATTGAAATACAGAAGTGAGACTACTAGAGCTGTACTTAAAGAAATGTATACAAACCACAATAAAGTGAAGCACTGTTGTGACAAAAAGTACAAAAATATTCCTCCACATCAATGTGAGAGACTAATAGTGTCATACAGAAAATTATTACTTCAAGTTATTCCTGCTAAAGATGGTTAGCTATCAAGCTAAAGCTATCAAATCAAGGGTTGTAATTTTTTGCACTTAGAGCATTATCTGTATTATGTTTTCTCCTGGAAAAGAAAGATGGGCACGGAGGCAAGCTGTTGCCCATGTGGCTGTCTGTTCAAATGTAATGAACCTTAATGCAGGTAAAATGAAACAACTGTTGAGATGGCCTTGGGCAAGGCATTGCCTCAGATGGGCTTTGTGTCAACCTTCTAACTTGCATGGGGATGCCTTTAATAAAAATAAACACACCAACCAATGCTTAAAATAGGAGTGCATGGTTCAGTTTGGCCATTTATTTGGCTAAAGTACAACCCATAGTTACTAAATAATGTAATATAGTTTATGGAGGCATACCAAACTATATTAGGAATCTCATGTGAACAAGGCACACTGTTAGACCTCTGCCTACCACCACATATTTCAAATACAACGAGGGTTTCTACAAACAAAAACATGGCTGTGCCATGGTGTCACCTATTGTAACCAACCTTTACATGAAGGAAGTGGAAAGAAAGGCTCTAACGCTGTGGATAAAAACACCAAGTTCACCAGGGAAGACACGAAGGATAACTGTTTGCCTTTCCTGGACTGTGCCGTGCGCATTGAAGAGAATGGAAACCTCAACACTGAAGTTTACCAGAAGCCCACACACACGGACCAGTACCTCCTCTTTGACTCCCACCACCCTCTGGAACACAAACTTGGAGTAATCAGGACCCTACATCACCGGGCAGAAAATGTTCCCTTTAAGCCTGAAGGGAAGGAACACACATATGTAAAGGAAGCTCTCAAAACATGTGGTTATCCTAACTGGGCTTTCATCAAGTCAGCAAAGATTCACAGGAAAGAAGATCAGACACCAGCTAGGGAGGATAAGAAAGACAAACGCAATAACATTGTCATCCCCTATGTAGCCGGTGTATCAGGAAAAACTCAGGAGAGTCTTCTCCAAGCACGACATCCCAGTTTACTTCAGACCCAGCAACACACTCAGACAGAAACTGGTTCATCCGAAAGACAAAACTCCTAAACACAAACTTAATAATGTTGTACAGTGTAGCGAGGAATGCCCAGACCTCTACACTGGAGAGACCAAACAGCCACTTCATAAACGCATGGCATAGAAGCGCCACCTCCACAGGACAAGACTTGGCGGTCCATCTGCATCTAAAGGACAAAGGTCACTCTTTCGAGGATGCTAATGTTCCCATTTTGGACAGAGGAGACAGATGGTTTGAAAGAGGAGTAAAAGAAGCCATTTATGTCCACTGTGAGCGACCATCTTTGAATAGAGGCGGTGGTTTACGACAACAACTGTCTGCCATCTATAATCCAGTTTTGATATACATTCCCAGACGCCTTAATGCCCACTCACATCCTGGGCCATCTGAACTCAGGAAATCACATGATAGGGTGGGGCTAGGTTTCACAATGAGCTCACCCAAAACCTTGGCTGATTGTGACCTACATCCGTTTTCACACCTTGGCTCATGTGATTAAGGTAGAGGCTCATTAGGGGGTCCATTGTCCCTTGTGGAGGCATACTCCCACAGGGCTTAAATCTGTGACTCTCCACCATTTGACCCTAGAACTGAAGAAGCTTCTCGGATGAGAGGTGAAACGTCTTCAAGCAATTTAAAGAAGTCCAGACGCATTTCTTTCCACGCTCCTTAGACCGTGTGAACAATATACACAAAACGTTGATACGGTTCACATAACGTTCATTTACAGCATATATGATAACTAATTTCTATATAGCATCCTGGGCTAACAAAATCTATGATTACATAAGTTTCTCACAGTTCAATATATCAGCCTGTTTTGTTTAGTTAGAAATGGTAGGAAAGACAGATTTCTGTCAAATACACAAACAAACAGACCATAATTGCATAGATGCGTAGTGTTTTTGGCTTAAGGTCCATTTTGTGGTAGGAATAAAGTGTGTATTGCAACGCTGCCTTTATCAAACTATGGCATCTCAAAAAACTTCATGTAAATTTAAACCTGTAACCTGGACTAAAGTTACGTGTGTGATAACAGCGCCTCCTACTGCCAAAATGTGAAAGTGCATCACTAAGTAGCAGGGCCATAATTATGAGGTTCCACAACAATTACTACATTGACATTGCTGTGAAGCACGGTAAAGCTCGCTGGCAGCTGCGTTTCAGTTACTGGAAGTTAACTAGTCCTCACAGGAAAAGGAGGAAATTATATGTGGAGTGCGCCTTGAATGAAATGCGTGACACATTCTGCTTTAACCAACTGTTAGCTAGCAATGCTAAATCTACGTTTAAATTAAACCTAAGCAAGTCTAGACTTTTGTCTTTGTCATATTCATCTTACTTTGAGAAGTCTCCTGGTATGTTTTCTGTATGTCTCGGAAAAGTTGTTCGGCCACTGCAGGTAAAAACGAGCGCATTTTCGCACCACTTATTACAGGATGTCTTTGCCTGCTCCAGCCAATAAGGTTACAATAAAATATTACAACTTCCGGTGTTCCCAGCTGTAGTTTTGCTTTCCCTCCAAAATAAACTCCTAAGTAGATCACATTTTTCTGTTTCGAGGAGATTATTTGGAAGAAAGGGCTGCCTTTGAGGTCGTTATATGAATATCTGCGATGTCACACAGGCATTTTCTTTTTCTTTTTTTTTTAAAATAAATTTTTAAAAACTTGTTTGGCGTATTAAAGGAAAATAAGTTCAACGCGTCCATACGCGTCCGCGTACATGAAACCCCTTTCCACTTCCTTTCTTTATATGGGTTAAAACGCTAGTCATTTAGCTATTCAATGAGAAAGCAGTGTGCTATTGGCAGAAGATCAGCAAAGCTTTTTTCAATAGAGGACATTTAGCTCTGGTATTAGCAGTAAGTAGTCAAACAGACCCATTTCACACCAGACACAGTGAAACACACACACACACACATTTACTGTGCCTACCCTAGTGTTTAACATGCTCTGTCACAATGGGTTGCAAAAAATCTGTAAACAAATCTCATTAGACAACCTACACTTTTTCTGGTACGACAGGTCAAATAATCAGTGTGTGAATCACACATGAAAAGAAGCCCTTCTGCAAGAATAACCTGTTATACACTTCCACTGTGGCATCTCAGCTAAAGGTTTCAAACACACTGGGTCTATGACTTTCACTGCAGGGACCTCCTTTAAGGCCATCAACTTTACTGAGTGCAATAATATACAGAAGCAGTCAGCCAATACATAACTCAACTTTTTCTACAGTCCATGTTAAGATGTGTAGATTAAAAGGTCAAACTGACAGGAGCTGATAAGAAAATGCTGCAGAATTATTAGGCAGCAGTAATTGAACAACATTCTTTTAACTGGACTACTGAAGTCTCAGGTGTGTTGGCGTCCAGTTTAATTACACATTTCATTTTTCAATTTGTAGGAATTCAATTAACATTTTTGCCTCCTCACCTTCAATTTAAGTCTGAGAATCCTTAATAGCTGATATATTTGTTGCATTTGCCCAACTTTTACCTACGAGGGATCACTGGCATTAATTTCCATCTCATACTGCATTACCTGACAAATAAATGATTGCAATATGCATCAAAGAGCGCATGTAATTGCCAGTGCACAACCAGAGAGGGAAAAAAAAAACAAAAAAACTGCACACGTCTCAAGGATCGGCACATTTTTCAGTGGTGAACTGATCCACTTTATTTGATTGGTCTGAACTCTTGTAATAGCCTACTGAGAGACATTGTGCGATACAAACATTGCATTTCAACATCATAGGTTACACGGGTTTTCAAGTCTCAATTCCGAAAAAAAACACAAAGACCAAAAAAAAAAAAAAAAAAAAAGACTCACCACTGTGTGTTTGATAGAGAGCTGAAAAGATGCTCCAATATTTTTTCGGCTTCATGTCGGATTTCTTTAAGATTCAAGTTTGTAAACTTTTTTTTTTCTTTTTTGTCATTGCATTTGTAAACACATAACACCCCATCTAAATGGGACGAATTAGCAAAGATGTTGAAGAAAAAAAAATGACAGAAAATAAAAATCTGAACATGTGCTACGACAATTTTAAATCAAAAAAAATGAAAGAAAAAGCAACAACAAAGGAAATATCAAGTTTAGAGCAGAATGGATTTGTTAACTCAGCAGAGTGAAAGCTGAAAAAGCCTAAATATTTTTTTTCACATATCTAAAACAAAGTTTACTGCCATGTATTACAGTTGACCTAGTATAATTCATATTCAAAGCTTTATCCCTGTTGTGTGACACAATGAAAGCAGAGATTAAGTGGTCATGGATTTGAATCTTCATGACATCGAATGCCTAAACATGTAATGGTACCATACAGTTCAAACTGCAATTGTGATGCAAGTGTGACACTAAACAAAAAGATTCCTGTACCAGCTACAAGGAAAAGAAAAATGGGCAAATTTCTGTGAGTAGTGGGAAAAGTTAAAGCACATTTTAGTATACTGCAGGGCTGGAGGATGAATAAGTTACACAGCAGGTAGTATGCTTTTTGTTGTCAAAAGCTACAAAGCAAAAAAAAAAAAGAAAAAGAAAAAGTGCAACAATGGTGCAGACCATTTTTTAAGTTTGGTTAGTTTTGTCTTTGTGTGTAATAGAAAGACAATTTACAGAGTTCAGATTTTTGTCAGGACAGTATAATAATAAAAAAAAAAGAGGGATTACAGAAACAAATACAAACATTAAACACAAACGTATATCTCTGAGAAAATTAGTTAAAGCTGCCTTCTTTCTCAAGTCACAAGGCATGGCAAAAGCATAAAAATAAAAAAAAATTCCTGACCTTTTTTTTTCTTTTTAAACCATGATGACATCGCAGAACAAATCATTCTGGACAGTTTGGAAACTGCAAAGAGACAGCTACATGTGACACATCACATAGCTCTTTTGAAGAAGAAGAAAAAAAACCAAAAAAACACATTGGCTCACTTTCATTATTCAGTCGGGGTCCAGGAGTAGTCATAATGATATAATTTCTGGCAAAATTAAGCTTATATCAGACTTTTCACCTCTCTGCTATGACACCAGTGTTCTCAACTTGTTTTGAAGACATTTCTCTGTCTAGGGTGAGCGGTTATCACTACCATCCAACGCTTACAATCCATGCATCATCTCCGCTGTGTGATAAAGACGGTTATCAGATACCAATGCTGTTTGAAATGTTAGTCTGTTCTCCTCTAATGTCCGCAACGTTCAGGCTCTGGTGGTGCTTGGTGGATGGCGTGCAGGGTGGCACAGTCTCTGTGCTCTGCTCATGGTCAAGTGCAAACCACAGGTCCGGTCTCTCTCTCTCTTACCGTTGCAATGGTAAAAATATTTGTTTGTGTGTGTGCTGGGTGACAGAGTTTGGAGGGGTGGGAGATGTTGGACTGCACAGGACCAACTGTGTTATTAAAGAACGCACCCACACTCTTTCCATTTAAAGTGGATCAATTTAAAAGCGACATTAAAATAAGAAATAATCAAGTTAAGAAAAACACTGCAAAAGGTTACTCTATTTACATACAATGATCTTCTTAAAGACAAGGTATATCTTTACAGAAATCAAAATTCAGAAATAGTTTCTTCTGTTGTCTTTTTTTACATATTAAGTTCTTTATCTTTCCTGCATCTCATGTCATCACCTCAAGCTGAGTTTTGTTTATTTTTTCCCCCACCACAACAGGCTGGACGAGTGCTTCTGGACCAAAAGCAAGCGACGTCCAGGAGAACCCTTCCTGTCACAGGCTGCTGCTCATACTCTGAGCCAACAGCCAGGGGGCGCCATAGCACCAAAAATAAAAAGGACAACACCCCATCTACATGTTGCACTCGCCAGTGAGCGAGGTTAGTTCCAGGAGAGGGGCATGAACAGACAAGCCAAAGAGCAGGCCTCTCTTCTGGTTAATAAAGCTGTAAGCAAGCAGGGCTCAGTCGTCACTATCAGACAGGGTCTCGTATTGCTCCGACAGCAAAGACTGCCACTCTCGCCGCTGGCCAGGGGCTCCAGCTGGATTCTGCTGCAGCTGCTGCTGCTGCTGGCTCTGTATGGAGGGTGAGGCTATGGAAGTGGGTGGTGTGTTGCTCAGTATGCGCATAGTCAGCGGGTTGTATGGGAACTGGATGGGTCCTGCGGAAAAAGGAAAACAACACGAGTGGGCAAAATGTAGATGAAATGATGCCAGGGCCATATTCCAGGAAGCAGGTTCAACAAACTCCGAGTCAAACCATAAACCCTGAGCTGATGTCTGAGTTTCTGGTTCAGGAAAGGCTAACCAGAGCTGGTGTTTTACATTTAACACTTTAGTTACATAAATTTTACACGTAATTTTGGTAGGATGACACATTTTAAATAAGAAATACAGATCATGTCAGGACAAAATAAACCACTAAGAATTCATCAGTTTTAAATCCAGCCATGCTAGTTTACTCAAACCCAAACGTGGTCTACTGAGCTGCTTTGATCCATTATGGAGCTTATGATATGGATCCAGTTCTGGGAGACCTGATTAAGGTGATTTTCAGATTAAGGTGAGTTTAAGTTTGGATTTCACACAGTGTACTTCAAAATGTTGTTTCACATCATGTGATGTGTCTGTGAACAAATTTCAACATGAAATGTAGTCAGAACACAATTAGAGTATCTGCAACTACATTTAAAAAGTCACTTTAAAATAAGTTTAATGTTTCAGAAAAATTGCATGACACTCTTATAGTTGCATTTCTGTCCACAGAGTTAGAAAAATTGAGACTATAGATTTCTATTCTGAGCTGACCATACATCCGAGATGTAATCTTGGTCTCCATCTTTATAATAGTGACGACTAAATAACCGTGAACGCAGTCGTGTTACATACAAAAAATAGCAAATGAGCAGGGACTTTAGCTTCTACCAAAAACTCGATTTCTGCAAATGAAACTTCTCAACTTGCACCTTTCACAGCGACTTTATGAATAAGGAAATGAAACTGAGTGTCAGTCAGGTGGTTCGGGTGCAGCAGGATGAATTAACAATTAATTCATTGTTCTGTTTTCTCAGGTTGCACAAGAACTAGTTCTCCACCTGCTGCAGGTTCTGCTTAGATGTCTAGAGCAGTAAAAGGTTGTCACCAACTGGTGTCCAAGACTGTGGCGTCTATAAAAAAAAAAGTCTATAAAAAAAGACAGCCCACCACCTAGAGAAGCAGCTGAATGATACTGAGGGCCCTCACAATAACAAGCTAACTAACAATCTAGCCGGGAAGTAACCATCAGGAAGGAAAGGAAAAAGTAAGGTTGCTGCTTAATAGGTTGAGCTTACTCTGGAATAGAATCATTTAAGATCTATGAGTAGGAAAGAGTAAAGTGACAGTAGAGACTGGACAGTGCACCTGTGGAAGAGGGTCGGTCATCCCAGCTCCACTGGGATTGGGCTTGTCTGTGATAGTCTCCCTCAGAGTGGACGGAGGACACTGATGAGGGGCGCTCCCCTCCACCGTAGACCTGACCCAGGTTAGGAGATTTGGATTTCCGGCTGTTGGCTTTTCCCTGCTTCTGCTTACCTGAATTCAAAGAGGTAGAGGTAAATCAACATGTTCCACATTAGAGTCCTTCAGAATGGGCACAAAGTTGACTACAATAGCGGGGGGATTCCTGCTTACCCATGCTGGGAGATGGACTGGCCTCCTGCCTAGGGTCACTGCCAGTGTTGGATGTTACACCACCCTGTTGGTCCTCCTGTCTGTCCTCCAAATTGCCCATTAAGGCCTTGCGGATGATGTCTTCCAGACCCAGATTACTGGCTGGGTCACTAAAGGAGTGATTCCTGGGGTTGATGCTGCCTAAAAATCATATCACACACACACACACACACACACACACACACACACACACACACACACACACACACACACAAGAATGATACAGTGAGAAAGAATCGGCATAAATACACAGTGTGTCTGAACAAAATATGCTGCTACTTACTGGAGCTGGTAACAGCAGGCAGGTTGAAAATCTCTGTTCCTGGTTGTGCGTTTCCTGCAAGACAATTAATATTGGTGAAAAAAAGCTGGTTTAGAAGAAACAGAGTTCAAAACGCTTTAATAAGTCACATGCATAAAGAGGTAGAAGGATTTAGGTTAACACAGGATAAGAGAAGACCCACTTACCAACATCAGAATCACCGACACCAGAGGTGGAGTTCAACTTACGAAAGATCTCCTGCTTCTTCGATTTCACCATTGGTGAGGTGTTCTCCAGCTTGGTGAAGAAGGAAGGCAGATAGCTAACATTCCCTGGGGACCGCGAGTCACTCCTTGAACCAAAAAAAGACAAAAAGAGTCAGACAAAACAGTGACATTAACCTTCAAAAACATCAAAACTAAATCTGAATCATTATAAAATCCAATTATCAAACAAACAAGCTGAGCCGCTCCTGTACCTGATCTCTGAGCTGTCACCCTCTCGCCGCTGGGGTGGAGGTCCACCAGACTCCTGTTTGTCCATGCCTTGGTAGCTCTGTGGTGGAGAGATGGGTTCATAGTTCTCCATCGGCCTGCCTCCTCGCTCTGGAGACTTGCCAAGCCTGAAGAGGAGAAAGAGAGCAAATTTTTGTCAGATGGCAGAAAATTTATTGGCTTCATTCTAATTAATTCAGGCGTTCAGTACTTGGCTCTGGACTTGTCGGGGGCGTTCTCTGGGGAAACTCTGCTGGAGGGTCTCTGGTGGTGTTGGGCCTGCACCTGATTCTCAGGACTGTAGCGACTGGGCATTTTGCCTCGACCCGAAGAGGACACAGGTGGCACAACGCTCTGGAATGCAGCAGAGGCTGAAGAGGAGACTGGAGGAGGATCCTTATTCCGGGCAAAGTCCTGTGTTATGATGTGCTGTATTACAGGGAGTGACCACAAAACCAAGTTAGCTAGCTGTGATTACCTGGTGCACATGGTAAATTCCTATGTGCTGCATTATTTTTGATGTTGCAGGCCATTGTGCTCTCCAGCATTTCTTACCGAAATGTGGTCTGCCAAGGTCATGACTCGATGAGTTTTGGGGACCTGCGAGTAGCTGTCAGTCTGGGAGGAGGAAGGTTGCTGGGAACTGGACTGTGGTGGTTCCCCTGATTGCCGGTATCGACTCATGTCATAAGATCGCATGCCAACTGCGAAAGGTTAACCAGGGACAGAGCAGAGTTGTTTTGGAGAGAGTCATGGTGAAGTGAGAAGTGATGAGATGGCAAGACGCCAAAAGACTATGCCAAAAGTAAATGATCCACATCTGCTTGCAGGTGACAAAAATAACTTTTGAGTGCAGTCTGGGGACTAGACTGACGCAGAGGAATGCTGTCTGACAGTCTCAAATCACAAGGTCAGTGGGTGAAGCCATTCAAGGTATGGTATGTTGACTCAACACAGCTAATTTTAGCCTTTCATGCCAAATCTTCATCAATCCCCCAACAAGTAATCAAGGGTATCGTTCTCTAACCAGAAGATTAGTGGTCTGAGCCCCAGTCTGCATGTTGAAGGGTTTTAGGATAAGATACTGTAAATTCCCCAATGCACCAGTTGGTATGTGATTGTGTGACAGAGTTTAACTGCATTAAAAATCCATTGTATGAATATCTTTAATATAACTTGAATTATATTTGAATATTAGTAAAATCACTCTGTTTTACATAAAAAAAGGAATATCCCCAAAGTTAGGATGTTCATACCTGATGCCTGTTGTTGCACATCTTCTGGTTTGTCCTGCTGAGGCTGGACAGGGGAACTAGCTGGACTGATCACCTCAATTGCTCCACCACCAGTGTTGTCATAGCGGCTGGATGTCACTGTGGGACAAGTATGGACAAAGAGTTACTGTTGACTGGAGCCCAACTGATAGCAATATTTGGTGATTTAAAGAAAAGAAAAGAAAAGAAAAGAAAAGAAAAAAACCAAAATGAACATTAACATAACAGAAACGTATGTGTCTTTTTGAGTCCTTAAGATAATATGACAATAAGGCTACTTTCTAATCACAAGAGGTTGTTACAGTCAGTAGCGCTGCATGTTTGTTTGATGCCCTTCCTGAGGTAAACCCAAAGGGGATTTGTGTACCTGGCTGGATTCGAACCAACAACGTTTTGCTTGCAAAGCAAATGTATTAACCAGTACACTATGGAGGGGCCTAAGATGCTGTGACAATGATTGCTCTTCTACGCTCTGCTTGACTCTGCTTGGATCCGCTGCTTGTTGTGTCTGTTGCATTCCAAACACTTGTTGCCAACAGGGAAGTTGGAAAGTTCCTTCTCATAAACTTTGCAACGCCAACACTCATAACACAGTGGAAGGGTATTTCTCCTATCTCTTTTTAAATTTAAATTTATCGGCTGCAGATACTGATATGTAGGCAAATAGCCAATATTTGCCTACATATCAGCCCCACCAATATATTGGTCAGGCTCTACTACACATGAGATGTACTGTTCTATGTACACCTATCCTTTCATGCAACTGCGGATGTTGTGGTATCACAGAGCATTTATGTGAAGCTTGAATAGTTATCATTTTTAATCTAGTACACTCACAGCTGCTAGAAGAATCTGAGCTCTGAGAGCCTCGCTCTCGTGAGTCTTTGTCCGAGGCTATCTGACGTTTGATAATGACATCAATGAAATTGGCGGCAGTCATAGTCGTCTTTCCAAGAGTCCGAAGCTCCTCTTCAATGCGGGACTTTGTTTGAGGTCCCTTATCCTTAACCCCAACACCAGCGCCTTCAGAATAAGCTGGATAGGATTTACTCCCTGGCAGAGACATAGCTCCATACGGTGAATGCAGAGATCGCCTTTCTGTCTCCTGTTGTTGCTGTTCAGACAGGCTGGATGCTCGCCGAGCTGAAGACATATCGTCATCTCGTTCATGTTTGCTCTCCTTCACCTTGGCCACATCCATCTGTGGAGCAGAAGCTGCGGCGTCCACCAAAGCAGCCAGAGCATCAGCTGCAGTACTGTGGCGGGCAGTACTCTGCGGTGCAGATATAGCTGCTGAAAGAGGCCTAAAAGAGAAAATAAGAACCTGATCACGTTAAAAATATTTGCAGAAACATGTGCTCATATAAAATATTTTTCCATTCCATTGCATCTAATGAGTCTAATGAGGAGACTTTTTAGCATAAAGAAGTGGCTCACACAGTTATCATGTCATACTGTTGCCCAAAATGTAATCATGTATAACAAAATATGCATGCACACAAAAAAATCTTTAGCGAGCTAGAGGAAAAGAGACCCAGAGTAGCTTTAAGCTTACATCAGAGAGGTGATGACACTCTTTGGCTGGAAGATGCTTGGCCGCTGTGGAACTCCAACATCCTGTGGTCTGTGTGAGGGAGAAGGGGAGTGCAGATAACCTCGACTCCCTGGCCGGACTGGCTGCTCTGGTCCGCCTTGAGGACACACATAAATATTTTACTGTAACAGTGTTTCAAAATAAAAGCCCTAAGAGCACAGGTTCCTATACTGATGGGACTAAAAACATCCGAATGAGATTTCCAAAACTGTATGAGTTTTAAACTCAAAAGTGACTCACCTGCACGCATGTATTCATTGGCTCGCTCTCGTTCTCGCTCTCTTAATTCCCGCTCACGCTCGTGTTCCCTCTCCCTCTGCTCCCTTTCCTTTTCCCTTTCCTTCTCCTGCTGCTCCCGATCACGGTCACGCTCCCTCTCCCTCTCCCGTTCTCTCTCATTGGCAACAGCAAGGTGACCTGAAGAGAACAAGGACACCACAGACAAAATGTAAAGACACAACTCACCTGCTAGAAAAATGCTGGAGCAGACTTCCTTTAGAAATGTTAGCTTTGCTGACAAGTTCTGAAATGGCCAGATGTACCATATCAGATGAAACCACGAGTGCAAGAAACCGTGCTGCTGCTGCTTTAAAGCTGCTTTAAACTCTTAAACTTACCTGGACTGAAAAATAAGAACAACTACAGACCACATAACTCGACTCTTTAAGCTGGGCATACACTGTGCGATTTTTTCAGTCGCGTTATTCAGCTTCTGCTCAAGCTGCACAATTGACTCGCAGGGGTTAGAAATTCGTAGGTCACAATGCAGGGTCTCACACTATACGGCCCAATGCTCTGATGCGACCTGAGTGCTCACACTGTGCATCCATAACATGAAGGTTATAACAGAAAATCTGTCGCTCGCTCTCCCTCTCTGTCTTTCACTCACACAGACACGCACACCACCACCATCAACTTTGCTAAATTGCTAATGAAAAACATTGATCAGACAGCTGTGATTGAGCAGCAATGCCCATGCAATTATTTTCACGGTTGTTGCGGTCGTGATAATTTTGTGAGGCCACATCGAAAAGACTCAGATGAGCTACAAGTTGTGCTTCCATCGCTTGTGTCCAGATAACATGCTGCACTGCCGTGCTGCTCCGTCTTTTCACTTTCATTTCTGTGTTTGCGCATGCGCAATGTGAGAGGCTGCGGTGACACCCTCACGACGGCCGACAGGATTTGAAACAGGTTTGATTTTCTTACGACCAAGCGATTGATGATCGGGAGCTGGTCGTGAGGTGTTAATCGCTTCTCATTACCCCACGTATACTACACGATGCACGACACACGATGAAGGCGAAACTCGGGCTGATCACCAAAACGGTCACACGACTGAAAAATCGGCTCAAAGTGAGCCAAAAATCGCACAGTGTATGTCCAGCATAAAGCTCATGACCACGTTTTGGAATCTACATATTAAAACAATGGGTTTAGGCAATAGGATAAAAATAAAAAATAGAGTGCAGGCTATTTATGTTTTGTTTGTGTTTTCCTGTGCAACAGAAAACAAAAAAAACAAACAAAAACAAGGACATCAACTGCTCTGTGCAACGGTCAGGCAGTTTAATGGGAAATCACTCCCAGCATGACTTCAGTAAAACTTAACTTTTGTAACCGGACAAGCACAACTGACCTTTGCCACATCAGGCCAGCGCAGAGCTGCACTTTTACAGAAGCGGCGATCGTGGCAAGGAAGATAAAGGGCACATGGGGTGTAGGGATGGGGAAGGGAGGGGTCCTCACCTTGCGACATGGAGGTTGGGTTGAAAGCTCTAGGAGGGAAAGGGGGCTGAGGTCCAGTGAGGTAGGCGATGCGTTCCAAAGTGGGAGTACCTGTTCCCCCAGGGTGAGGCAACAGGATAGTTGGAGGCATCTGGGCTAGATCAATAATCCCTTTTACAGACAGAAGCAAAGGGCCAACGGTGAACAACAAGAACCAATCCATCAATTTCTGAATGTATGAACACCGTATACACTTAGCTGTAACCCATCACCTTCATCTGTTAGTGCTTCCAAATACAAATTGATCAATAAGCAACAGGGCTGCAAAGAGAGTGGAATAGTGGTCAACTTGTAAGAGGCAACCACTCAGCAAATGGAGATTTGCATGACCATACAAAATGTATAAATTGAGCTGTAGCCGAATCACTTGCAGCCCCAATATAAAGAACAAATCAGCAGAATTTGTCTAGGTCATTTGCTTCTGGGCGTCTGGAAAAGGTTGCCACTACTTCACAAGCACACAGTCTGCATACTACTACCCCTCCTGCCCACAGCTGTTAGTCAGCTATCGGAGGGCCATACCTCGAGATCCGGGTGCATAAGGGATAGCAACAGACTGTTCCCGCGGTGACAGTCCTCTGGGCATCTGCTGGGAAGTGATATAATCGTTCAGGATGGTCTGCCGTGTGTTCTCTATGGTGTACAGCTGGTAGTTGTTATGGTAGCCTGTTGGGGATGGCTGCCTGGGGAACATGAATGCTGTAGCAGAGGACAAAACAAAACAAAACAAAACAAAAAAGGCCATGAACAGAAGGCTCACTGATACAGATCACCACTGCTGACGTCAGCAGCTGTAAAAGATCCTAGACATGTTATGCTTATGAAACAGAAAGCCTGAGTTGCTTTCGTCAGTTTACTCAGAATCAAGGTTTTCATCGCTCACTTTCCTACATGGTGACAGTAGAAAAAACGAAAATGCTTTAAACACTATACCAGGATCCAGCACTCTGTGGAAGGCCAGGGCAGGGTCAAGATGTGGAGGCAAATGGCCTCTGTACACTTCAGGCCGGTGGTGGGGGTCGAAGGGGCTATGAGAGGCTACAGGGTCACCACCGCTCACTGGGGACTTGGCTGGGACACTGTCTCTCTGCGTCGGTGTCATGGTGCTCTTTCTTTCATGTGAAGCAGACTTTGCAGACCCCATCCCACCTTCAGAAGAGAGAGACACACACACACACACACACACACACACACACAGACACGGCTTATCTAATTAGTTGATGCAACAACTTAATATCATGTCATTACTTTTCTCAGGAAAAAAAGAAAGAAAAAAGAAAAGCTTATCCAGTGCCCTCAGAACTGGGTGCACATTGTGTATTAATTACTACTATAGTTTTTCTAAAAAATAAGATCATCTGGTAAGGGAAAGATAAATGTCTACTTCAATTCTATCCAACTCCATAATTGTAAGAGTTATAATGTTTATTAATTAATAAATAACTGAGAACCTGATGTTCTACTGTGAATAAAATGATTATGGAATATACCCTCTGAAGCTCGTCCCAGCATAGGTGATCCTCTAGACATGGGGTTGGTACTGTAACTAACAGGGGTCCTGCGAGCATTGGCGTCCTCATACAAGCCTGGGCTAAGCTGGGATTTGCTGGCCTCTTGGTGTGTGGAGCGTAGAACAGAGGTGGTGGAGTTGACCACAGAGGTGTGCCGTACTCCCTTACCCTCATCGTATTTGGTTCGTTCCATGGCCTCCAGTTGGGGCATGTTGTGTGGCAGCTTAGTGGGACTGGGGATCAGGGACTTGACATTGTGTTTGATGGTGGGCTGGTTCAGATTGTGAATCTGGTAAAGGGTTTTAAAAACAACAGTTTAGTCATCAATTCATCATAAAAATCAGTTTTGTATTTTTGTAGAGTTCATATATTCAATTTCAAAAACATTAAAGTAAATTGTGTAATAGTGGCTGGAATCACAGCTCTGTCTGACCTGTGACATGGAGCCCTCCAAAACCCTCCTGTCTGGCAAATCAGGAGTCTTGCACATATCCTGTCCAGAATCTTGTCGTGGGATTTCATGAATAGAACGACCCATCTCTTTAATCGTATTGACACCCTCATAGGGCTTGCCCTTGCCAATACCCCCTTCGAAGGAGCGGGCAGGCGGGCTCTCCTGCTTTAACTGTTTTCCATATTTCATAGTATCGTCATAAGTCTCTGCGGCAGTTCTTGGCGTCCCTGGAAAGATTTGAAGTTATTTCAGGTTCGCTTATTCTTTCATGTGACTTTGAGTGACGCATCAACTTTACAGTAAGCTACCTTGCATTATGGATCCAGTGATCACTGGTCTTTCCTTAGATTCTCCATGAATGCTTTCTCTGGGCAAAGCTCTGCTAATTAACCCTGAGGGGGAAAAAAAAGAAACAGGCACCATGAGCCCCTGACACAGAAAAGACAAACAAGGACACAGTGTGTATATTCAGTGACACACAAGCAGTACCCTCCAACGGGGCTCCTTCTCTGCCCGTGTGTCCTCTGCCCATGGGTTCCTCCATCATGTTGAAGGTGCGTTTCAATTCATGGCTTGTTCGGGGGCTGCGGGTGTTTTCCCTGGGGTTCTTGATAGCTACTGGACAATAAAACATATGATAACATGTGTGTGCCAAACAAAGAAAATTTGCTATTTGCAATATCGACAATAAAAGCACTTACAACTATCATAGGACACGATATGCCCACTTTTGCCTTCATAGATGACGTGACCTTTAGCCAGCTGCTCCCCCCTAGCTTTGTCTGGGCTGCTTGGGTCTTCTGTGGCAAGCCTTGTGATGGTGCCCTTCAGAAGGTCAGCAGCAATGCTCGACTGGGCCAGAGCTGGCGTGCCCTGTTTAAGGGGAGAGCAAAGAAATGTTATATAAATATAAAAAAAAAAACATGTGTAAAAACAAAACAACAAAGCCTCATTTCATCTATTCATTACCTGAGTGATAGAGCCTCTGAAAGGCAGACCTTCGCCAGCCTTTGCTGGGTTGCCTCTACAATCCTGTATGGATGGAACTGCAGCTCCTAAAGAGTTACGGAGAGAAGCAAAATATAACTAGAGGATAAGGCTTGAGAAAGTTTTCTACTAACAGGAACTCCAGTTCTCTATTTGCAGAATTCTGTGTGGTACAATAGTAAAACTGTCAGACCATGCCATAAAGTAGGTGTGTGCGATGCCTCAAATGTCAACTGTGACAGAATTTCTAAAGAGCAACGTCCTTTGATCTGGATGCTTTGCTTTCTGACACTGAAAGCAAAGCACTCATTTTCATGCCATGCTTGGTTTTCCAATGTTGCCAGCTCTATTTGAACAGAAGTGACAAACAGCTTAGTCACATGAAGCCTGTCATCCTACCAGGCTTGTTAAGATCCTGCTGCCGCGGCAAACCCAGAGAGATGGAGCCCACACTGCTCTTAGTTCCCTCTGGCCCATAGATAGCGTGGGATGGCAGGTATGTGCCAGGAGTTCCCTGGAAATGAAATCACAGAACATATTTCAAAGTCAGCTCACTGGGTTCACAGGAACAAAAAAGCAGTTCATTTTATTAAGTTGGGATCAACTGTCCTATTCTACCATCAACAGTGTAGTAGATAAATATAGTGATAGTTTGAAAATTAAAGTGTTGATCCTGTTATGGACAAAAAGATTCATAAAACCTACATATGTTAATCTTACATCAGAGCTCACATAAATTATTAAAGAATCTGATTTCTCTCTAGTGGTGTAAGAGAAGAGCTAGTCAACTGGTAAAGCACAAACATCATACCCCAGGTGCCTCACCTGGGAGATGGAGCCTCCTTGGATGAAGGAAGGCTTGTCTGTGGGCTTGGTAGTTGGAATGAGTGGAGGAGGAGAGGGAATGTTGGGAGGTCGAATGGTTCTGAATGTCATGCGGCCTCCATCTGGTATATTCTGGACCAGCTGGGTAGTTGCAGGGTGAAGGACTGGTGGAAATACAGAAAAGGAAATAAGATAACTGATTAAAAACAGCTGGGTATAACATCAAAAAAAGCAAACCAGTGCACCCAACATACTCTTTCTTTTAAGCTTTATTTCCCATTAAAGACTTCATGATAAAATATTAAGCTTTGTTCTGACAACGCTCCACTGAGTGGCGAAGTAAGGAGTGAAGACCTCATTTAACAGCCTGTCTTCAGCCTCTGGTATCTTTGGCCCATGCCCGCTGTCTGCTTGACTGTCTCCTGGGACAGCTGAGTAGACAAAATGAATCATAACACACCTCAAACATGCACCCACACAGACCGGGAGTAACCTCCCTGCAGGGAGAGCAGCATGCACTCTGCACTCTATCAAAAATGCAAATGGCAGCGAGAGTTCCTCCATCGGGCAGGAACGTCATCCTCCTGCTGGCTCATGCGGGGACAGATAAGAAAACAAGCCACTCTATGACGAATTTATAAGCCTCTGTTGCAGAGAAGGGACTGTGTGTCAGGCATTAACATTCATGCTCAGGAAGTTCAGGAACAACAACTTAATTCGGATGGACATGATTTTATGCTTGCCCCAAATGTCAAACAAGGAGAAAAAAAAAAGCAACAGCAGAATTTTCAGAGAAGTTTTTTATGCATCCTATAAGATGGAAAATGAGGAAGTAAAACATAGCACCTCTTCCCAGCTCTATAAAGTTCTGGCAAATATCTGACAGTCGATCTGCATGTAGTAAATCCAGGATAATCCCCTTATCTGGCTTTGATTTGCTGTCACAACATCATTAAAATGTGAATCTGTTAATCATCATCAACAAACAGACTGTTTAGGACCTTCAGTTTGCAGTGAAATTCAATTTCAGGATTCATAATTCACTATAACCATATCCTAACTGGATTGGTAGCACACCTACAAGGGCGATACAGTAGAAATGCTCTTTGATGACAGCAGTCTAACAGCACATCAGAGTGGACAGGACATGTTTAGGTCATTTATTTGGTTTTACTATTGGTTAATGAAAATCACCGATAGTTATTATGATATCATTTATGAAATTATTATAAAGAAACCTGTAAATATGGTTTAATGTGCTCACTTATGTAATGCAAATACACAAAATGTCACGGAGATCAGAGGGCAACTATCACTGGAAGTGGGCTCATTTTCTGAGATGCAACAAATGGAGCCAAAGAAGTGTTACCTCTGTCTGATCCATTCACAAATAAACAAATTATAATCCAACCGGTTATAAAACATTACAAGCAGAGAGGATGACTTTATAACAGACTGTAAAAAAAAAAGAAAAAAGAAATGTGACATAGAGAACTGCAGGATATAGATATAAGCCAAAGCAATGGATGGTCATATCTGGGCAGAGGTTTCTTCATTTCACCTTAACACTGATTGCACACTTCCTGTACATTGCTAAATACTAATGTGTACACATATACCTTTGGACTTCGGAAGATACATCTTGACTAATACACAAGTGCTCTGTAACTCTGTCACATACCTTGACAGGAATAGGAGCTCCACAGCAGTCCTCATCTCCACTCCAAATTTAAAGTGGACCTACCATGCTCACTGCTAGCTCCACATTTTTACTCTTGGACTCTAGTATAGAGTACCACCAAATGATTCACAATTCAGAATACTCATTTACCTCATGCAGGGTCTTGGTGCAGTCCCTCAGGTCATATTCAATCTGAAACAAGCATTTTTGCACCTCTTCCTTTCAGGTCACCCTCCCTTTAAGGCTGTCCCTCACAAAGGGGGGGGGGGAATTAAGCTGTTACCTCATATACTGACCTCATTCTTTTAACTATTTTAGTTAATATGTATGCACATTTTTAAAGACAATGTCATATTCCACTACCAGTGAAGTAAAAAAAAAATCTATAACACAAATAGAAAAGGGGTGTCAAACAAGGCCTGCCTGTATCAGCGGGGTCATGGGAGGACGGTTGGGAGGAGGAGGTGAAAATGTGTGCTTTTACCTGGTGGCACACTGTAGCAGGAGACATTGGGGGCGTTGGGGTCAGGTGAGGCCTTTCTTAACTCCCTGGGGGAGAGTCTGTAAGGAGAGCCTGGCTGACCGGAGTGGGTCTCCTGGTCCACAGCCAGCATCATGTCATAAGGCATGTACGGTAAAGGTTTACCTGCAGCGCACAGGCATAAGGACAAAGGGAAGATAGCCACTATTAAAAGAAAAACCCAATCCCAGTGTGCACGGAACTGACCCAGAATGGATGTACTTTTTTGACAGACACAACGCCACCTGGACACGTACCCGCTAAAACCTACTATGTGTAATAAATACTGTGGTGTCAAAGCTCAGTCGCTTACTGACAGCTGCTCTCCTCTTCACGGCACTCACGCTAAAAGGTGCTAAAACCTTTGCAAAATCAAGCTGTAATACAGTCTGCCCATTGGCTTCACTGCTCTCCCTTCAGAAGGTGCATGGGTGAACAAAACTGACGGTCCAGCAGAAGTGACCTCTGACAGCCTCTAGTCACATGGCATCAAAAAACACAAACCCCAAATCCCCCTCTTCATAAGGTATTTCAAGAGAAGTGTAAATCAAGACTTCTGCTTATATATAGTACTAAATGCAGAAGGATTGTTTTTTTTAAATCTTGGCTCAGGCTGAAGAACATTACAACAGTCCAGAGCACCCTCAAACATTTCTTTTTATGAAACTGCATAAAAATGAATGGGTCCTAAAATATAGGCTATAAATAGTTCACTGTTAGCAGCAGAAGAGAACAATGAGGACAGAGCACTGAGAAGGCAACAGGAGATGTGAGCGTTGAACGAGGATAGTTTTACTTTCTTACCATGGTCCTGCCTTTGCTTCTCTTCCTGGTGCGCTGACTCATGCACTGCTTTGATCTGGTGTTGCAACATGGCGTAACCACTGATGGGCACGCCACCAGTGCCAAATGGACCAGGCACCTAAAGTATTAAGGAAGGGGAGAAGTCCATGAGTCCGGAAGCCAGATATGAACTAAGTGAGATAATGAAGCACTGCAGGGAAAGCAATTCCAGAACACGTTTAATAAACATACAAATATTATTTTTTTCATTCAATTAAAACCTTAATAGAAAAATGTATCCACACACAGTGGAACTGTTTGTCATGTATTACATACTGCTTACACTATAAAGGCCTGTAGTTTTTTTGTTGTTGTTGTTTTGTTTTTTTTTGCCTGAGAATGATCCTTCTGAAAAAGTAACCAACCATGGGTGGTATTGAAGCTGCCCGCTGATGCAGCTGATCGATGTTGAGCTGGGTTTGCTTGGGTGAAGGCACCAACACTGAGCCTGGAGGGTTGAGCAACGAAGGCTTTTCCATGGAGAATATTCTGCTGCGTGAGACAAAATATAGACGTCTAAAATAATTTGACAGCATTCTTTTTGGAAAATGCAGTTATTCACACACACAACATGAACGCGTGAACAGAGAACTGAAAATTCACCTCTGCCTTTCAGGCTCTGCTTCAACATCCTCGTCAGCACTGCAGGTGGCGCTGGAGTCATTATCTGAGTGGAACCTTTCGCCATGATCTCCCTTTTCGCCTTTCTCCTTGATACCGGGCTCCATCTTCACTTTAACCTCTTCGGGATTCATAACCACATCCAGAGGTTCCGTTTTAGGATGTACCGAGCCTGCAAAGGAAGTCACCCTGGCTTTTTCCTCCTGAGATCCCGCCTCACCCTCTGGGATTTTCTCTTGTTTCACTGTGAATTCACATGGAGGCTCTGGAGCCTTCCCATTGCTAGTCTGGCCTTTGTCCTGGTCAGCACACTGAGTATCTCCTGCAGCACCGTCTGCCCTCTTGGAGTCACTGGACTTTGAGGAGTCAGCCTGAGAGGGGGAAGGGGCGCTCTCTGTATCAGAGCTGTTGTCACCTCCTAAAGAAGCACCCAAGGACAAATTAATACATGACAAACAATTCATGAAGTTACTAAAACTCACGAGACTTTTCTAAAATCCTTCTAACAATGAAAATAAATATAGACATCCCGACATAAATCAAAACAAGAGCAGATACTCTAAGATTAATCATATAAAGAGGACGCAATTGGATCATGGAAAAAATACAATTCAATTAATATTCCACGAAACCATTAAAACGTCAGCCATAATACAGCCTCCATGTATTAAGTCAAGAAAGATTGGGGTATTTATATCAAACTCGCATAGCATGAAACCCCAGACAGAAAATCTACAAAAGGACCTAAACCTTCACTTTACCCATTTGAAATGTATTCACACGCATTCACACTTAGGCACACATGTAATTGCCACTTATTGCAAAACACCATATTTTGTTTATTGCTGATAATATTTGCCTGTGCTATGTTCAAGGTCTCACAACCGCAAGCTCAGCCTTGAAAGATAAAAAGAAATCATAAGCTCAGTTCACACCTAAGTTTAGATAACTGCAATCTATGCGGATGTACAGTATGTCAAACAAAACAGAAAGCTTAAAGTGATAAAAAATAAATAAATTCACATCCAGAAACCACATGTTTAAAACCTGTCTGCCCATCTCGGTTTGCATATTGTCTAGCGCTGCAGCTGTTACCATGGTGATGGTAGTCCAGATGGCATGTTTATGCAAAAACAATTTGTAGATCCATTCAATGCATCAAACCAAAAATCAAAGAAGCAAGCTTTACAAAATATCCAAATGGTAAATCACGGTGTTTATAGTTATAAGAGTTTTATTAATGCCTCTGATGGCCTAATGTGTAACTTTATAAAGTGAGATCTGCGACGTGTAGATCACCAGCAGTGTCTGATTTCCATCAGATGTAGATAAAGTCAACATTGTGACGTCGCCACAGTTATCTTGTAAAGCAGAGTTTGTTTAAATTATATACAAGTCTGCTGAGCAAACCATTTTTTTTAAACTTAGAAAGAAAAAACATCAAAAAAACACTGTGCTGTTAAAAAGAAGAAGAAGAAGAAGAATGCCTTCACCATGTAAACCCAGCAGAGATAATGATTTCTGGAAGTGAGGCAGGCAGGCAGACAGGCAGGCTTGTTTGCTTGTTGGATCAAACAAGTGGGACCAGCACTTTGTGTTCAAAGAGTGGGCTTTC
Organism: Oreochromis aureus; assembly: GCF_013358895.1. Classification (NCBI taxonomy): domain Eukaryota; kingdom Metazoa; phylum Chordata; class Actinopteri; order Cichliformes; family Cichlidae; genus Oreochromis; species Oreochromis aureus. Next base: position 8,473,242 of record NC_052951.1, on the reverse strand, counting down.
TTCAGTCTTCAAAGCTACAAACTGTTATGCAACAGGTACCCATGTAGTCTGAATTAGTTCACATCTTTAATCTCTTCCTCTACTCGTTGCCTTTCTGCATTTGATCTCTTTTCCACTCACTTATTATAACTACTGTCAGTAGAGAGCAAGCCCACTGCCATCAACCCAGAGGAAACGCTTAAATGACAAATAGAAGTCTGGATCAAGCTTCCCAGATTTCTTCTAAACTGTTTACTTAACATTTGAGATTAAGCATTACGCTTCAAAGCTCATAATCAAGAACCTATCAGACGATGAAGACGTGCAGTCTTTACAACCCAGAAAGAGTTCTTAAGAATGTGTGTGATTGTTATGTGTTATGTTATCCATCTCTCTGACCTTCACTGTCCTCTGCATTGTCCTCATCATCATCAGGTGATTGCGTGGCTAGACCTTCACCTTGAGATCTATCAGCACGAGCCCTTCGTGTATCCTGGGAACCAAAAAGACGTAAACAAAAAAATTAATTAAATAAAATACATTCATTCATACAGAGTTACAACAGCTTGAAGACAGCTCGCAACTGAATCCAGATCACAATCAGCTTACCTGCTTATGCTGTTGCAACAGGTTGTCCAAGTTGTGCCGTCTCTTGTAATTGAAATAGAAGTTCTTGCACTGTGCCTCGCTTTTGGTGCCCACCATTTTGGCAATAGCTGTCCAGTTTCGCCCATGCTCAACAAGCCCTGGTGCAGGATGGAGAGAGATGATGCAAAATCAAAAATCCAACTTGAATACTTGGTAAAATACAAATTAACAAGGCATTTCATGTTTAATAATAGAAACTAATGCCACACAGGACTTTACAAAATCACGATGGACACTGTATTTAATTGGGGTTTGGCTGCAATAATGTAAAAGGCACTGTAGAAAGGACAAGTTTTAAAAGCCTTATTTAGCGTGAACGTGCAGTAATGGTTCTCATGCTGTGTCAGAACCTCCAATGTGGCTCTGGAAGATGATCTCTCAGTTAAATCTTAACGATCTCTTTTAACAAATAAAAGCATCACCACAAAAACTACACTACACTCTTGGGATCCCCACTGCTGCGATTTGCTGTTCGTCTTCCCCATCCTGCACTGATTACACAATCAGCTTTAATGGTCCCACTAAACTTTGAAATTACTCTTTCACCCTGCAGTCAATTGGAAGCCTTCCATTTACCTTTGACATTAGAGCAGCTCTTCTCTAAATCCTGTAACCCGTGTGACCTCCCCCTCCTGCCCAATCCCACTAAGATGAAGGATACTGGCAGCTTGACAAATCGCTGCACAGCTAAACACAAAACCTCATTAATGTTCCGGTTCAAGAAGGGAATAAGGGCACTGGGACTGATCAGAGCAGCTCTCGTCTTAGTTACTTTTTTTTTTGGGGGGATGTACTTGAACAGTACAGTAAACTCACTCTATTCGATCACCACTTAGCTTATCTGCTTTGATCACTATGACAACTTAATCTAGCCAATATTGTTACAACCCTGGTCATATTTTTCCTGTGCTGCTGTAACTGCTCTGGTAGTATATTTAACTAATACTCCTTCCACATAATCAAGCGCATGTCTTGAGATTAATTTACATTCAGTGGCTCCACGTTCAAAGTAATCATTGACAAATCAAGTTATGGTGCTATGAGCACAACAAACAATCTGAAGGCAGAAACTGGGAAACAATCAAGTGAACTTCTTCTAAAAGCTAATCGAAGAAAGTGTCACTGTTTCTTGTGTTACCAAGACAACATTCAATCCAGTTATATAATCCAAATATCCGTAATACACGCAGCAATAAAAGGCCTTTGTGAGCTTTATAACTTCAATGTGGTAGCTGCTCTGGTCTGACTGATTTTAACACCTCAGATTTCACTGAGGTACAAGGGGTATACGGCCTACCAACAATACATAAGCTGCATTACATCAGCTTGATTATACCAAATTCTAAGTATACTAATATCAAATTTCAGTAAAAGGTGTGAAATCATCCAGACAACAATAAAGAACTGCAATGACCCAAATTCTTTCTTCATCTGAGGGGGTGTTCTGATTTGACTACCAAGCCTGGCATGTCTCAGCCTTGTAATAACACCAGGGCTTATTCAGATAAACAAATCAAGTTACTCAGGGGCAAAACTGTTCACTGGGCCTGCCTGATCAGCCACGTGTGGCAGCATAAAGGTGATTTCCGAACCTGCTATGTTATATGACTTTCCTCTCGTGGTTACATTAATTCACAGACATATGTAGCATAAAGGGCTGAAAGTCTGAGGAGATGATATCCACTCGCATTTTTGGAAAGGTGGAGCAAATCGAAACATGCAACAAAGTCTTAATTTTTCAACATGAATCCATTTGTTTACTCTGCCAATCTACCCTGAATAAAAACCTATAACCAGCAAATCCAAGCAGAAAGGGGCAAACATAGGCATACTTGTGTGGAATGAGCTGACTAATGACATGCAGTGTCCAACCTTAGACCAAGCGACGCGTGCAATGAATATTTCGAAGACTTGTTGAAGTAACTTTCACATTTTTTTTTTTAAAGAATCTGAACAGGGTCTGAACCTGAATAATAGATAGAGATCTTTGAAGGAAACCGTCACGCTCTGCTGCTTCTTGGATGGCCTTAATAGATCACTTCTGAGAAGTCAGCAGTGAGGCTAAAAGGGGGGGGGGACTACAGGCTCTCCAACAGTTTCCAGTAAAGCACCAGGAATAGTTTTTATTTGTGTGAATGCATGTGCGCAGTCATTCCCGTTTGCATGTAGGAAACGGGCAGGGCAACGCAATATCAGATAATCAAAGCGAATGGAAAAAGGCGGGAGAGGGAGGGAAAAACACAATCGTAAGAAGCAGAGGCGTCTGAGCCACACAGTGATAAGAGGAAGGACAAAGACATAAAGGAAAGAGAGTAGTTCATTAAAACAGTACCTTTTTTGGCAACCTCCATCTCCTCCTCGGTCCAGCGAGAAGTTTCTCCGGTTTCACCAGCGCCAGCTAAATAACAAAGAGACACAGCCCCATCAGCACTGACAGAAGGAGAGAGGGGGAAAAAAGGCAATAGAAAGTGAAGGAGGGAGGGAGACGGTGAGAGCGTGACAGTTCTTTCTTCAGCCGTCTCCTTCTCATGGCCGCTAATCTAATAATCTGTTTACATTCAGGGGCTGCCGAGACCTGCTCCCTAACTTACACTCTTGCTCTAGCTCACTCTCCTCCTCTCATTTTCTCCTGCTTTCTCCTCCCATTTCTCGTTCTCTCTCCTTCCCCACAGCCCTGAGCAAACCCTGCTCCTCTCTAATCCAGGAGGGGAGGGGAGGGCCTTGGTCAGCTGATGTAGCACCAGACAGTTGAGAGCCATGCCTCCCTCTTTGGGAAATGGCCTTGGATGGAGACAAATAGACAGAACAGCCAACCCAAAAACCCTCCCACCCTCTCTACTGTGATACTGTGCATCTGACACAAACACACGCACGTGCACGCGCGTGCACAGATGCACGCTCCTCCCCTTTGCCTTGGCTTGATTACACAGTTCATTGCCCCACCTCTAACAAAATTCACAGAAGAGCACGGTAAGTGTGGAGGGGGCTGAATGAACTCTAGCCCACTCTCCTCTATGGCACCCACTGAGACTGTGTAAACATTTGGACAAATATAGCTGCAGATGTACCCTTGACATTAAGAGGTGCTCTGCCCCCTTCGAACCCACCAATCTTGAAGATGAGATCAATTCTCACTGTTCAGACTTCTCCTCCCACACTGTGTTTTACTTTTAGTTAAGCAAATGTCTACCAGACTAAGCTTTCTTCTTCACTGACGAAATGCACGCCACTACAGGGGAGGCCCCTCTAGAGTGGCTCTTAATCGGTCAAATATAAAAACAGAGTGTCCGCCTACAACGTAGCATGTTGCCTAATGACATATATACATATACACACACACCAGCCCCCAAAAGAGAATCCAAGCCCCCACTGAATCAGCAGCTTCCTCAATCTGCTTGGCCCCATTTCAGCAAGGCAACACTGACAGATAGCTACCCTTTTGCCCACGTACTTCTAAGAAACATCATGGCTCCAGGGGTTACAGAGCAAGTAAACAGTCCCACTCAAAATCCACAATGTAGTCATTAAAGGAGATTAGGTTTGACAAGTCCTACATAAACCAGGATAGAGAGGGTTTGGAGTATGGGTGGACACTGTAGAGGGTTAAAGAGGACATGAAATGCTACACATATAAAGGCTAATTTACATCATGGAGCCCTGCTCTCAAAAACTGACACAGAAAAAACTGTCTGTGAAGCTGCATTTAAGAAATAAGTGCTTAAAGTTAAAGTTTTAAAAATATGTTTAGCGCCATCTTCTGTCAAAAGAGAGAATATTTTATTGCATAAAATAGCGCTGACCGCATCATGCAAACATCTGCTTTGCCAGGTGATTACACGGCTCAGTGTTGGCTGGAGTGTTGGACTCCAGCTTTTCAGTCTGGTGACTCCAACAGGTTCTCCTCCACACATTCATAAAGTGCTTTAGAAACCCAAACATTACGGCCAGCAGATGGATTTTCCAGTTTGAGTTCAGCTAGCCAAACAACATAGAGCAACTTACTGCTAAAGAGACAGTGAAAGTGGACAATATATCCTCTTTTTCTAAACATAAAACTCATTGTTGCAGCCAGGGGAAGCACAAAAGTGATCCCCCTAAACTGACCTTTAATTTAGTGTCCTTATTTTCCCCTCAGTTATCGATTCTGTCACTAGTTAGCTAACATAAACTACTGTAAGTCTATTAGCCACAACCAACCAACCACATGACTTTGTGTTCCGTACTGACAGAAGATGGCACTAAACATGTATTTAAACTTTTACTTTAAGCACTTATTTCTTAAATTCAGCTTCACAGACAGAGTTACATCAATGTCAGTTTTTGAGAGCAGGGCTCTGTGAGTTAAATTAGCTTTTATATGTGTAACGTTTCGTGTTCTCTTTAATTATAGGTTAGACAGTGAAAAACTTTTGCGAGAGAGACAATTCAGAAGAGTGCTTCAATTATAAAAGAAACTTAAAAGACAGGGAGCTGGGTAACTGGTAACCTGAGCTATCACCCTCAGAGTGACAGACGTCAAATGCTGGAAGTGTGTAAAGGAGTACCATGACAAGAACACAACTACAGCAGTCCACTGATGACAGACAGACTGCAAACAGCTTCCTGAGGGAAATGCACACACCTGGCAATGAGTACCTGAGCCAGCTGTCCATTTTTAAGCTATTCCCACCTTTAAAGTCTACACATTTTTAATAAGAAGAAATCCAACAGAGCAATATTCTAACACATCATGTACCAAAGTCTTTCTAGAAGCTGACACATGGCAGCCATTTTAAATGACCCCAAGAACTTATTTAGCCAGTCACTTTGAATTATTATTATTTTTTCCTCTGGAAGTTTAAATGACACCTTCTCGGATGCAGAACTTTCATGTACAAGCATAAGTTCAGCACTCTTTGAGTGTTATGTCTCTCTTGCAACCTTGTTTTAATAGGTATTCATGTTAGCTCATAATACAAGACGTTACGAGCAAACGCTGACGAATAACGAGAGAAAAATTAAGTGCAGTTTGCTTTCGCTGATAGATTGCTGTGGGTTTCAACTATGTATACTTTCATAGAATTGAATTGCTTTTGTTCACATTTTAATCCCATTCCCTAAATAGTATACAACTGAATGTGGAGCACAAAAATGCACAAGATTGTCAACACTCCCCAGACTCTATCCTGAGAGTATTCACCTTTAGCAGCATCCATGGAAGCTACTGGAGTCTGGGGTTTTGCAGGCTCCTTCATGGCCTTCTGAGCTGGATCGGTTTTAGGGAGCTGTGGCGGATCTGGCAAGGCAGGCTCGGGGGCAGGGGGAGGTGCTTCCTCGGCTGCCACAGATGCAGCCTCATTGGCCATGGAGCGTGTGGTGATCCTTCCCTTACGGCGTCCCTGGCTGTTGGCAGTCTTCCTGCCACGCGGCGTGTTTTGCTCCTTTCCGTCCTCGTCTTCCCCACCGTCACACTTTTCTTTGTCCTTGCCAATGTCCCTGTGGTTTTGGACAGGGAAACACAGCTTTTAGCTGTTGGTACTGCAAATATCTATTCCCTTTTGGCTCCGCAAAAACAAGCTCTCTTACGGTAACCTGTTCTTTCTCCTCGCTGACTGAACACACACACACACACGCACACACACACACACACACACACACACCTATACCTTATTAGAGATTGGGCGTAGACAATCTGGACAGACAAATTTACAAGTTAGCAAGTTATCTGTCTATTAGCCAAGAACCACTAATAAACACTGCAATACACCTTAATTTAAGCCTCGTCTAGACCATGAATTTATATCACTGCTGCCAGTGAATTTATCATGGCCATTCAATAGGACTAATAAAATGTTCCACCACAATAATAATAAAAATAAGTAAGTTACCTTTCTAATCGTACATGTCATTCACGTTTAAGTCATCTTTTTAAATTCTTCACCTTTGTGTGCATTTTTTATTTAGTGTCAACACACTGAATGCAGGAAGTGTACTATTAATAACCAAACCAGCTACAGCCATGTTGTTTATAGGCTGACATGACACTGTTGATATATACAAAAGTACAAAAGTGTACAGGGTCCCTGGGTATCAAAAGTGAACACTTTCCTAATAACTACAGCTAACTGAAAGCAGTGAAATATAATACAGCATATGTAACCATGACATCCTTTCTCACAGAGTGAATGGATCAAACACTGACATCAAACAAACGGGACTTTTACCTGCAGGGCCTAATGGTGACACGAGGACAAACAACTATTCATAACTCACCTAGAATCCTCCTTTTCATCTTTCTCTTCCTCGTCCTTCTTTTCCTCGTCCTCTTTTTTCTCTGACTTCTCAGACTTGTCCTCTTCGTTCTTGTCGTCTGACTTGTCTTCTTGTGAGGGACGTGTTATTTGCTGAAGACAAGAGCACATGGGGGAACTATTGAGCAAAGCATTAAGGAAAAGTACAGTGTGGATTAGTTAAAGACATTTTGTTTGTTGAAGCTTAGTATAATCTCTGGAAATGCAGAATCTGACAAGATTTTTGGTAGTACAAGCTTTTCGTTTATAATCTGCTTGTAGTCAAGGTGCCACTGAACCACCGTGTTTGTGTAGGCTTTGCTTCCATGTAGTTTAACAACACGTGTGGAGCACAAAAAACAGGACTGCATTTGCCAGAATGCACCAGATAACCATCGGCTAACATCTTAGCTATGTAGCTTCTGATTGTCCATTTTAAATTATATGCATTCACAAACAACAACCAGCGGATATGAATGGGAATTTTTGCCTGGATATCCGTTGGCTACACTGGAAGAACCAAAAAATTGGCCGCTCTCCCAGAGGCTACAGACGAAAGTCAGCAGACCAGCCGATGGCTTCCAAGATTGATATAAATCAAGAACTCAAAGAGGGAGACTATTATACAGGGCAAACTCTTATCAATGCTTCAATTCAAATGTAAAAATCTACCCAGTAAGACACTTCAAGCAGTTCCAACCACCACAAAAGCATTTTATCTTTGTCCCCCCTCAAAGGGCTTGTTTTACCTTCCGCCAGTCTGATGCTCCTTCACTATCATAGAGCACAACCTAAACAGTAAGGTTAAATGTTCAGTAATAAAACGATAAAAACAAATGTTGCTCTCATTGATTACTCTTACTTTTCATCTGCACAAATTACAGCAAAACTCAAAATATGGCAGAAAATTAACCGGCTTTGTACGCTCTTCTTTAGATGTGACGCTATACTGTATCTTCATTATCCAGCATAAACAACCCACATTGCAGACAGTGTCCCCTTTCATCTGTTTGTCCTAATTACAGAATGAAGAACCCTGATGTGTGGCCAGTTCTCGTGTCTCACTTAACTATTCATGAACTTTATATCATACTGCCAACAGATAACAAGAACAGCTTGAGACTGCTTGAGTAGTCCTGCAAACAAACAAACAAACTGGATCAAAGCAAATTAGCTCACTTTAATATTACTACCTATATGAATGGGGTGAAAACATCATTTGTATGTGAATTAAAAAGAAAAACAAAACACAAGCCAGATGGAGTGATTGAGGACAGAGCAGCATTCTTTATCATCATTGCTGGCGTGGTTCACCACAGAATGCTTTCTCCTGCCTGTTTCAGTGAAAGAGCTGCACTGCAACAAGTCTGGCTACGCCAAGCCAAAGATCCCATGCTGGTACCAGATGGGGCCAAGGAATGTGTTTCGCTCAATGGTAAAGGCAAAAGATATGGGCAGGGAAATAGAATGAAGACATGGGTACCACTTAGGGGAGAAGAAGAAAAAAAAAAAAAAAAAGGATGTGGCTGTCTTGTCTATTTTACAAAAACATGTCTCTGCACACGAGGAGTCTGGCTGTCTTGTTATACAGTACAATCTACACAGCACAAAAACAAGCAATAACAAAACTGTAACATAGTTTAATGGAGTCAGCCTCGACTCCTGTAGAACAATAGTCTGTGCTCTTGTTGAACAACTACCGGCTGCTTTAGCCAGTCTGATAGTGTATCGGAGGGTTTTTACATCATAATGGTCACACGCACACAGACACACACAGAGGAAATCAAATCAACAGTATGCGAGAAAACTGCACGTGGTGCTGTCCTCAAGTTTTCCCATAAACTCTATTAGTCTGTGCACAGAGCTTCCTTTAAATTAATTGTCCACATAACTAGAAACTTTGATGGTTCATGGTTAATGCCATTGCAATTTGCTGTTTATTTGTCAAAACTGTTGATCACAAGCTACTTAAAACAAAAATCAATGTAATCCATGCTATCCATATAACAATATTGCATAATATAGTGCCTACAGTGTAATTGACTGATGACCTGTCCAGGGTGTAAACTTGCCTCTTGTGACCCTAAGTTGGATATGCAGTTAAGAAAATAGATGAATGAATCAATCGTGCAGTATGATGATGCAGCCTTTAAGCGCTGCATGCCTGAAGTTGGGATTACTAGTGGGTGGATGGATGGATGGATGGATGGATGGAGTACCACCTATCACTTGGATTTAACTCTTGACTCACTGTCTACCTACAGTAGCATGAGACGCTTGCTTTTTGGTCAGTTTCGCCAATTCACAGACCTTTCTTTCCAAAGGACAGCAGCCCAGTTTATTCACCCCATGCATGTCCTTCTGTGATGCGCTGTTGTGGTTTGGTCAGGGAATGCTCGTGTTTGCTTTGGAGATGGCCATAGAGCCGTGGCATTCCTGCCTCTTCTTCCACACTGCGTAAAGAGCTTCTACACAGATGTTCTCCCAAAGTCGGGGAGTCCCTGTGGCTCTGTGGCTCTTCAGTGTTTTTAAATGAAGCTCTTTCCTGACCTGTCTTGAATATTTTAAGAGTTTTAATTTCTGCCCTCTTTTGCTGATTCACAAGTTGTATTTGATTTAGGAAATGACAGAGCCACAAGTCAATCTTCCTTTTCCTACCACAGAACTCAGGCCACCCGAGGAATCGCTCACTCTTTCTACAAACAATTCCACTGTGGGAATAGGAAATTTAAAAAAACCCAAACATTATTACTATGGATCATCTACAGCCCTAATATTCATTAGTTATTGCTATCACACATAAGACAAATACAAGGAAAACACATCTTTATAAGGATTCTGGTAAAGGAACACAAAAATTATGGAAAAGAAAAAAAGAAAAGAAAAAAAAGTTGCTATGGTTACTATCCAGCACTGTGTGAGGAAGAACTATAAACCAATAAAATCTACTTCATGGCTTCAAAAACTGGCAGGAAACTGAGAAAGAGGCTATTATGGAATACTGTGGCAAAACAAACTGAAGGTCAAAGAGTAATACCTTTGGTACAACCTGCAACCTCAGTTCATACCTTCTGTGTTCTGTGTCTGGCTAAGAAATCACTTCTACTCCTTTACCACTGCTCATACAGTGGTTTCTTCTGAGTATCGACACCTAAAGTGCCTATATAAACGATGATGGGTGACATCAGTATCATCATTTTCCCTGTTCACAATGGTTTATAAGGGTCCACCTGGGTCTGAGTTGAGTACATTTTCTCATTTAGGAATGAATGGAATGCTCCAGTACAATACAATGTACCAGCTATGCGTGCACGCTTCAAAGTGACAGACAAATAAATAAAAATGCCTGCAAAAATCTTTGCTTTACACCTGATAGGTGAGGGTGTGTTGTGGTAAATTGCCCACCCAAGTTACTCTAATTGGACACTTCTATCCTCTGACCAGGAGACGACGAAAGTTGTTTCTTCCAGGATAAGGTTGCCCGATACCTATGTAGCTATGTGACTGGTTCTTATACAGCGCTACTACAAACTGAGCACACAAAGCTCTTTACACTAGAGCGAAGTTATAACATATAAAGATCTGTAGTGAAACTAAGTGGCAAAAACTATGACAAATGTCACTTCAACCACTGCAGCCAAGTATCAAATAGCCAACCTTCAGATTAGTAGATGACCTCCTCTACTTGCTGAGCTACAGCCGTCCCAAAATTTTTGAGGAGAATGAAAATTATGTGGATTTCAACCTTTGGCTTTCACACAATTTCAGTCAAGTTAAATGCATATGAGGTACATGTTTAACAAAGTTCTCCAATAACACGACTAAAATACCTAATGAGGGAAGATCTATTGGAAGAATAGCTCCATATAAAGCCTGACCGATATTGGGCTGTCAGAGATATACTGAATCTCAGTATATTCCATCCTGTTATGTACAGGTATGAAAACATAATGCAGCAACACAAAAAAATTGGGAACATTTCAAAATGGTGTCATGACAGAATTTTTCCAGTAGTGGCTCCATTGTTTATGTTCCTCAGCACTGTCTAATGCACTTGAACCAAAGTAACACCACAGCTGAGGTAACTGTGGCTTTGTGGCAACTGGGGATGTATGCTTCAGCGGGAGATCTACACCCTAACTACATCGTAACTGCAATCCCCTCTGAAACCCTACCTTGTAACCTTCAGCATAGCCCGATGTACACCTCCCTAGAATTGTAACTACATGTTGGGTCGCCGCAGCGTGCAGCTACCGTGATTGACCTGTTGAGAACCATCAATTCCTCCTGTGCATTTCCAGCTATGTTTTTACCACAGTTTTGGGATTTATCAGTAAGGGAATAACAGCCATCATCCCAGTAATAATGAATAATAATCACTTCATGACTATAAGGACTCACAAGTGACAAAAATTATCTGGACTCATGTGAGGGAGCGTACAAAAAACTGAAAAAAACTTGAGAGGCAAATATGTTTTCATCTGGAGAAAAAACAACTAGACCACTAGAAAGAGTGGAGACCCAGGAGGGAAAAAAGTCTCAGCATTTTATTTGTTTCCATCGGCTGACACTGCATATAAAACACCGGGACACGACCACATGGTGATAAACACATAATGCAGCAGCACAACAGAAATGCTGGCAATGACGTTCGCCACTTGCGTAGGTTACTTTGTAGGCTCTACAGAGATTCCTTGCAGAAATCCAAATTAGACCAAAGTTGCTAACTTTCTGTGAACTACACTGTGGAGCAGCTCATGAACCAATTATCACAGCAAAGCAGGACTCCGCATCCGAAAAACAGGGTTGACGGCCTGTTGGTGGAAAAACATGAGACATGCAAAATAAAAGTAAGAGTATTGTCCACAGATTAAAAAAAAACATAAAGCTAAAATGCAATGCTAAGTATATTTGGTTGACCTTTAATATACCTGGGCACTATGCCAAAGTAAAGTCTAAGTGTGGGAAACTCAGCATCAGCCAATATATTGATATCTGAATTTACTCCCTAAAATTTGTATTGGCAATCAGCCAAAAACTCAAGGATCAGTCAGGGTATAGTTACATTGTTTTAATAAAGTTCCAGAAACTTATTTAGCTTAAATAAGTTAAATGGCTTCAGGCTCACTGAAGCCATTTAAGCAGAATGATGTGGCCCAACATCTTACAACATCTCATATTTTTATTCAACTTGTCATCTGCTTGTGTATCTACTTGAGGATTAAATTTGCTTAAATATGCTAAATCTGTTAACGTGCAGCTAACGTCACCGCATGAACATGACACTGAACCCATTTCCAATATTTTCTCAAAGTACTTACAAACAGGCATGACCACATATCATGGATTTGAATTTTTTTTATTTTTTTTTTTAAAAAGAAGAAAAAGAACCATAGCAGCAGAGGTCCTAATACGCTTCAATAGGCAGGCGAAGAAACAGGCAACAGAGGATTCAAGAAATCAACTCCCAGACTAAAGCAACAGAAGTAAACTGGCTTCGAGTCAAAACTAAAAACTCTGGTTTTACAGTTAGTGACATACCTGTAAGCTCATTTGCTGGTCATAAAAATCCCTTTCCTTCGCTGAGAGCCACAGCTTACCAGTGGTGCAAATGAGAATTTACCCTCCGGTGCTTCCATAGCGGTGGTAACGGTAGCAGTAGAGGGGGAGGACAGCACCATAGTAGAGCTCCTTAGAAGGGCTGCCGGGCCACGGCACAACCACACATATTCCGGGAAAGCGTGTCATCAGGCCGCTTAAGCCGCCCAAAGAATTGTCCATCTCACATGCACGCACTAATCTATGCAGGGTCACTCAAGGTAATCCCTGCCGAGCACTCCTCTTTGATTGGCACTCACAGCAGCACAGTGAGATTTTTGGGCCCGTCAGATGGCCGGGCTGTACCAACTCAGCCGTCTCAGAGAGGGGTGAATATCTCTTTCTCTCGCTCTCACTCTCAGAAGAACAGAAGAAAGAGGAAATGGAAAATGAGGAGGAGAAAAAAAAGAGAGAAAAAAAAGCAGCACACAGCAGATAAGCTGCCAGCGCTGACTCGGTCTCACTGAGGATTTTTTTCACTCAGCTTCACTCACTCGCCCTACATTCCACTGCTTTACTCTTGCTCACTCTTGTCCTTTTTCTTCCAACTCTAATGACTCACTCTGCTCACTTGAGCTGCAGTTTTTAAGGCACAAAAAGCTTAAAAATTGCACTACGTCCTGATGTGCATTACACCGAATATTAATAATAATTCATTGTATATGGGAAAAAAACAAAACACAGAATTATTTAATGAACTGCCCTGAATCACAGGATGATGGCATTTTACTTTAGAAGTGACAAAAAAACTAAATATTTTCATTCCGAAGTGACAAAAATTACAAATTGCTCACATCACACTAGTGATGAGCTAAAAAAAGTAGACCTGGGCTAGTTAAGTATCAATCAATGTTCATCAATCAGGTAAGGACCCTTTATAGTTCATCTGTGTATGAAAGAAGACTCTGAGAGCCATAATCACTCTGACAATTTAAAATCATTTCAAAGAAAGGGACATTTACTGTATACAGCCTTTTTTAACGTCCATTACACTATTTGGAAAAGCAGCCCGGAAGCTGCATCAATCAGAATCTGCAACAAAGCCGACTTGCTTACTATGCATGCAAGTAAAACGGTTAATGTAAACGGTGTACAACAATCCACTACATCACATACCAGCGTCCACAAGTTAAACAAAAAGTGGTTTCAACAAGTCCAACCAATCATGAGCTCAGAAACTGGCGATACAGAAAGACATTTCTCTGCTCATAGTTGGCCTCATGTGTCACAGAAAAGTCAAGTTCTCTCTCAGCTGCTGGCAGCTTTTTTGCTTATGTAGAGAAATAGTCTACAACCAACCCATTGTACTGCACAGTAGATGTACGCCACAGAGACAGAATGTCCTGTACACAGACTATAGTGAACTGGGGAAAGTCCAGCAGGGAGGAGAATAATCCAACAGAATGTGTTGGCTGACATTTGGCACTGATTTTAATCAGAATTAGGAGATGGCTGCACTTAAAATGATGCAGCCAAGACAACAATCATATGTATGTCTCTCTAAAGCTTTCCTTTTGGCATCAACAAAGTTTACATTCCATATCTGACAGTGCTCGCACGCTGAGGCTTCAAAGAAAGACGCGGCTCCGCTTTGTCTCTTTGCTTGATGCTGGGACAAGTAAGTCTTTTGAGAGACCCATGCGGCAGATGAAAGTAGCATCATCTCAAAAGAATTCCAGCTTACTCTGAATTATTTACAAAAATATGGAATTATTTCATGTCTCTGAATCACTGTTCTGTATTTTGCACAGCTTTTCAATCATACACCTAGTTTTTTACTCACTTTTCTTTTCTGTGTGTTCCTAGCATTGCATATTCAGCACTTAATAAGTAATTGCCACAATACATTTAGTATTTTCTTTTCAAAAAATACGTTAATATTAAATTAATATATCTCCACTCTTAAAATAATTAATAAAATTTTCAACAAAGCAGCACTCTTCATGGCTTTGCATGATGCTGATTCCATGCCAGAAAACAAAACTGCTGGCTAGATTAAAAATGAAGAGACGTTTAATAAACTTGTTCGTCTAGACAGTGTTGCCTTTTAAGAATTTATGAAACTTAAGTCATACGAACAGTGTCAGGTTACCCAAACCTGGAGGACATTTTCCACTGTCCAAACTTCACTGCACACTTTAATTTATATTTCAGTAACTGAGAGGTTATTCATATTTTATCTTGTACAGATAGCGTTTGTGTCAAACTGAACCCATATCGTAATAATCCCACTACTCGTAGCTTAAGTAAATGTCACCCTGCTTTCAGGTTGCTCTCTCTGGCCCTTGAAGACTGCGAGCAAAGCAGAGTCTGCGGTGTGGTCCTTGTGTAATATATGTAGCATATGTGTATATTTATCAGCTGTCAGTCTGATGAGAAATGAAACAGGTGTGTAAGAGTAAGACGAAGCCAATGCTGCAAACTCAGCATGTGAAATAATCACGTCATGGCCAGATGCAAACGCTGTGCCCATCCATAACAATGGTTTTAATATAAGGCCAAGTGACATACTGTATAATTTGTTATTTTCAGTGCATACAGGGTGTTTTACTGCTAAAGTTGACCTAATTTCCTAATAATAAAAGAAGCCTGTGAAAGACAAATCCATCATCGTGTTACTGACACTAGTAAAAAGAAAATAAATAAAACACATGAACTCTGTAAATCTTGGGTGAATCACATTGGTTTGATTTAAGTGAGGGTGTGATTTAAAGGTCTGATTTAAGTGAGGGTGCTCCTTGTACAGCATGCAGAAAAAAGGATGCACAGCACCCTGTGGCCCACTGAATTCACCACACCTTTACCTATGCTACTCTCACATTACACAGAGATTTGGATGGTTAGACTATTAAGACTCTTTAATGTCTGATCCCAGTGTGCCAGACATTTAGGGCTGCAGTACCTGTGTGAAAATAGCTACATATCTTTTTTTAAAGTGTTTGATTTACCTGGTTCCTTCCTCTCCGTCTTCCATAGTTTCGCCTCACCAGTGTCTTGTAGTTGTTGTTCTTTTTGGTCAAGTAGTAGTATAGGACACAATCAGCAACACACTGAAACAGGAATATCAAATTTAAGAATTTCCATTTCTTTAACTTGGTTTATTATTATCAACTATCTATTTTTCCCCCTAACAGATGTGTTTGTTTTTCAACTGAATTGTACAAATTGTAGGTCATATTAAAGGTGGAAAAGGTTTGAAATTTATGTTGGTCTTATTTGTTTTAACACAAAAAATGCTGGGTGTGTTATGCTTTTTATATCCACTGTAAGTGTACAAAGAAGTCTGCTTTATAGACACCACTTCATTTATTTTTATTTACTTTCTAACACCAACTTATTTTTATTTGCTGATGGAAGCTTTTTCATTATTTTCTATTTTATTTTATTTTGTGATACATCTGTATTTGCTGTGTTTTATCTATCTTTAATTTAAATCTTTTTAGGGCCTGAGCACAAAACATGCAAAAGCCCTATTGTATCTGTTCCGTTTATTATTATTATTTTATGTCTTTGATCGCCTTTTTGAGGCTTTATCATGCTCAAAAAATCATTAAATTTTGCACGTGTCAGGTCTGGTGAAAATTTATATATTTTATTGGATTCATATACAGAGAGCAGGAAATGGCTCAATGGCGTCACCTATGATAGTACTACCAGCGCATGGTTTGAGCTACATGAATGAAATTTGGTACACATGCGTAACATGCCAAGAGGAACAAAAAAGTCTGGGGGCATTCAGCAAAGTTCGGCCACATCACACTCGGAGGTACGCCAGAATGGGAGGGCCCTCTCATTGCTGCTTGCAGCTTTTATTATTTCTATTTTTTGGATTTTATTATTTCATGTGTCTACCAATTTTTTTGTTTTTGGTAAATGTATTGATTCTTACACAGGGCCCATCTCCCAGAGCAGTCAAAGGCACTCCATACTTTTATTTTGCCAGGTATGATATGTATTATTGTATTACTTATTATTGGCTTATAAGTCATCTTTCAAGCACTCCGAACTACACTGACCTGCATAAAAAGTGCCATACAAATAAAATTTGATTGATTTGCGGACCTACTAAATTAGGAACTAAAAATGAACACATAATTTGGTTACAAGCAGTCTTATGACAAACACTTTAAGTGCAGTTTACCTTTCTTTCAAGATAGGAGGCAATCAGGCCAAAGTTCTTGGGGTGTTGGACAAACCTGCACAAACAATCCACAGATTATTCATGTGCCAAAACCACAAGAGCAAGCTAGCATTAACTCCCATAAACCACATCTGAGGTACAGGGACACACTGCGGCTGTAACATCTTGTGCCGCCAGCAAAACAAAAACAACTCACTTCTCCTTGAAGATCTCCTTTTCGTGTTCGGTCCAAACATTCATGAACTGCCGGGCTTTGTACACCTTCATCGGGTCGTCCATCAAGCCGTTCATGTTAATGAACTTCACTCGCCTCTGCTCAGAGTCATACATCATGGGTGGGATGACTGACAGCTGTCTCATCTGCTTCTCGTTGTTCTGTGGAACACAGACAAAGCAGCCTCTGTTACCCCTCTTAATCAATACACCACCTTACTGCTTACTCATGAAGATTATGTGCTTTAGGATTTGAGGTGATGTAGTAAGGGAGATAAAAGAGACATCTCTCCCTCTCCAAATACACAAAAACCTAGACACTAGAAACTTTTCAAATAGGCACTTTTTGAACTATGTGAGTTTCACTCCTTTTTGCTTAACCAGCTGGTTCAGTTTCACATTAAAAGCATTATACCAAATAACCAGTGATGCTTTTATTGTGAAGCAGTTACAGAAAGACTAGTGTGGTTACCGCAGAATCAGCAGAACTCATTATCATCTAAACATTTCTACTTTCTGTTTGGCGCAATGGAAAAAAAAGAAAAAAACAGAAACCCTCAGAGTGGCCCTCTGAGGGTTTCTGTTTTTTTCTTTTTTGGCTGAACTGGTTACAGCTGCTCATGACTGTGGCATAGGAACCTCATAGCACATTTCAAATTATGTCCACTTAATACCCACCTCCTGCTCAGAAAGCCCATCTATGATTTCAGAAATCTCATGTTCGCTTCTTGCAATTGTTGCAGACAGACCTGTTCCTCTTTGTCCAACCCTGTGAAAAAACAGAGTTATAAACGTTACAATATTGATCATTTATTTCAAATGTTGTAAAAATAATGTAAAAAAAAAGAGAGTAATCCATAACATTTGAATAGAAGCTAGCTGATACTGACACCCTTTTTTTTTTTTTTTTTAAACATCCAAACTCAGGGACAAATTGCTGAGAAAGGGAAATTTTTCCCTTTCAAAGCCCTCTTCAAGATCAAAATCCTTGTGCCCATTATTAATGAAGAAAACAGTCTCCCTGAACAGTTATCACTGGCAGGGCTGACATAAAAACTCTTACGTGGATATTTCAATTAAAGCACAAAGCGCCAGTGCCAGGAACAACCAGACGCTGGACCTGACCCTGTCTCAAACCCAGAGAGCCAAAGTAGGCCATTAAATACCACCAAATGCCCTCCATTTAAGAGATCGCTGAACAGACCTCTTAAAGACAGAAAAGGCAATTTTAACATCTAGGTGTAGTGCCAGTTCTTGTTGTTAATGTATCAAATCCCTGCGAGAGTGAAAATTCACAGTGGCGCCTTCAGTTTTAATCACATCCAGCGTACACTATTCATTTTGTATGATTTTAACTCACGCTACGTGTTTTGATCAGACTCCATGCATGGTCAGAATGACTCCTCTAACTACACAGTACAACCAGCCATGTGGACTTCACTCTCAATGTAACCACAAGCATTTCACAGATCATTAAATTGATTGGTGAAAAGAAAATTAATCAAAACTGAAAATAAAACCAATTAGTTTCAGTTTAACCCTAATCTGTATGTTGACCTCTTTAAAACAATCCTCACTTTGCTAAGTTCAAAAGGCATCAGTGTGTTTGTGAAAAAAGTACCAAAAATATCTAACCATATGTCTCTGGGTTTTTTTTACATTTTTACCTCTGGAAGCGTTCCTGCTGCTCTCTTTGCTTGCGGATCTCGGGGAATTGCCTTTCATAGTACTCCCGTGTTCTGCTCTCCTTGGCTTTGCGTCTGGGGTTGTTCTCCATTCGCTCCACCTTCTTTTCCCATGCTTCCATCAGCTGGTCATAACGCTGGCAGATCTTCTGCTCCTGTGTACACAGCATGAAACATGCACGACTACATCAAGAGGGGGTTAAGTTAAACTTCATGGATATCAGTGTGTCCATTCAGGTTACACAAATAGTCGAGCTCCTCCAGCGTGGCACATCAATACAAGCAGCGGCTCCCAACACAGTCTGAGGAGTGTGGAGGAGATACCAGCAGATGTGCTGTTACACAATGAGAGCCAAGCAGGGCTGATCAGACTGCTGCTGAACATCAGAACTGCAAGACCACTACTGGCGCCCTGTTCTCATCGCAAATGAGGGCAGGTTCACACCGAGCACATGTGACTGACATGAAAGAGACTCAATGGTGAACGTTACACTGCCTGCAACACCATCTGTCTTTTGAGAGTTTGGACTGAAAACATGCACGAGTAGTCCGCTGCATGTAAAACTCAGACTCGTCTGGAAGCGTAGGGTGCTGGTAAATGACGGCGGCGTTACCGATTCCCTACTCCCCTGGGATTATATCAGAGGGATTTTCTACATCCACATCCCTGCCTGGATGTGATAGGCCTGGATTTCCATGACACAGGTATCTCATGAGTGTTTATCCAGACTCCACAGTGTCGTCGTAACTTATTAAAATCGGGGGAAAGGATCCTTTTTATTGTGCTGTAGTGTACTATTCACCTTCTCCAAACAGCATGATAAAAAGGATTTTAGTGACTTTTTAATCATCCACCCTAAAACTGTTTTATCATCCATATTGATAATGACTCTGGACACTTTTAATTTTATCCAGCCCAACTGTCCTTCGGAACTCGTTTTTACTTTGGGTCTGTTCATTGATTCTCTCTGTTCTGAGGACATTTTTATTTCCAACCACTGCAGTGTTATTTTTAATTTATCTGTGACTGTGACACAGTCTTCAGCCCACTATGAGGTCTCCTCTCATTAAAATCTTCTACTGCCGGCACGTTTTCTGAGGCTTTAATTTATTTTTATTCCCTTATAATGATGTAGATATCCTAACAGATCATTTTAATGTATATAAGATTTTTTAATCCTTTTCATCTTTCTGTTGTTTTAGTGTAACACTGAGGGCCATGGGAGCTGCAATTTCAAATTCCGGTCTATTATCTGTACATATGGTTTTTGACAATAACACTGACTTTTGACTTTGACTTTATGAACATTGCCTTTCTATTTCAGACTATATCCATCCTTTTAAAACAAGATCAGTACCAGTTTTACAGTCCTCTGCTACACCTACTGCTCCTATATTCTCAAATGAGGACTGTCAACGTTATGTTTCCTTTTTTGTTGATAAAGTCAGAAATGTAAGAAATAATATCTTTTCCTCAGCATCTATGTTGATGGTTCCCACACCAGCTCGGCCAGTTATCTTACGCATCTTTGCAGCAGTAACTTTACCTGAGCTAGCGAAGCTTATTGGTACAATGAAAGCCTCTTCTTGCTCTCTGGACATTTTACCTACATCTTTGTTGAAAAATGTCTTACAGTGCATTAGTTCCAGTGTGCTCACTATGTTTCACTGGCCTCCAGTAAGGTACCTACTGATTTCAAAAACGTTTGGCAATTTTTTTTAAGAAACTTGATTAAGGAACTTCTAGTTTTACTTTATATGCACATCAAGTCTCTGGTTCGTTCCTGTTTTTATCATCCAAGAAATACTGCCAAACTAAGATCCATTGTGTCACGTAGGGCTGCTCAATTAATCAAATTTTAATCTAGATTACGATCTGGGTTTTCAACGATCATTAAAAATGACTGAACCGATTATTAGCACCTCCCTCGTGCTTTACTCTCGCGCTGCTCCATGTGGCAAATCGAGCGCACCTCTCTGCGTTTCGAACACGCGTCACAACAATTAAGAGGACCCGAGGGAAGCTCGGAAAGCTAAGCAGAAGTTATTTGGAGAGGAGAGGATAATGGCTGCTGAAGAAAGAATGCCGTTGGTTGAAAAGAGGTAAAACGACTTCAGTGGTGTGGAAACATTATGGGTTCGCGGAGTCAGACGTGGATCAAGTAGACATAGTGTGGAAACTTTGCTATGTTGTCGTAGCTGCACCACAGAGCAATACTACAAATTTATTCAATCATTTGAAGACCGCTCACAAAGTGACATACAATCAAACAATGAAGGAGCATAGAGAAAAACTCTCGACAACACCTGCTTCATCCTCACAGACCTCCATTCACGCTACCCTGTACAACGCGACTAAATATCCCACCAGCTCCCAGAGACACAAGGAGATAACGCGGTAACGTTTTTCCTCGCCAAAGACCACTGCTCAATTAACACAGTGAACAACCAGTATTATGCAGTATTTTGAAGTTCACTAAACATAGATGTTTACATTTTTCATTTATTTTTTATATTGCAAACATTTGCACTGTTATCAGTATTTGCACACTATTTTATATTATTTTTTGACAATCTTTAAAGCCATTATTCAATACATTGTTATTGTTAAATAAATATCGTCAAATAATCGAGATCTCAATTTCAGTGAAAATAATCGGGATTCTAATTTTTGCCATAATCGAGCAGCCCTAGTGTCACGTCCTGAACTGGAACTGATCATTCATCCTTTGGTTTCATCACAATTGGATTACTGCAATGCACTGTATACATGTCTTAGCAAAGCCTCCATAGAACCCTTGCAAGTTCTTTAAAATGCTGCTCTTGATGCAGCTATACTGGCTTTCGGTCTACATTAGAGTGAAATTTAAGATTCTTTCACTGACTTGAAGAGCTCTTCGCAGACAGGCACTAGGTTATATCAGAGGGCTTCTGTACCCATAGGTCCCCGAGGTCCTGTGACCCGGGTCTGCTGATGATGCCCCATACTAAGCTGAAAACAAAAGGAGACAGAGCCTTCTGTTCAGTGGCCTCCAGACTCTGCAACTCTCTTCCTTTGGACATGACTGTGCAGTCTCTTTTAAAAGCCAGTTAAAAACATCTCTTTAAATCTGCTTTTTATTCATTTATTTTTACATTGTTGGCTCTTGTGAAGCACTTTGTGATTTTATATCCTGAAAGGTGCTATATAAATAAAGTTCAGCTTACTTGCTTAACTCTTCTTGGCACACATGGATATCCCATGCTGGAGGAGCTACACTGCTTATCCAACCTGAATGGGCAGCTCATCCTATCAGCAGTGACAAGGACATCAGCAAAAATCGCAACTAGAGAAAAATTACTCAGGAGAGTGCAATGATCTGTGGCCAACACCTCTACAACCATTCCCTTTTTTGTCTTGTTGCATTTCTATTGCTCATGATGTTACTTTCATTTGCAACAGACATGGTTTATGCTTCCTTATCCCTGAAATAACCGACTTTATGTTGGATTGTGAGAATCAAGTGTTCCCTTCATTCTTTTAAGCAATATACATCACATTTTAAGGAAGCACCTGCAATCTCCAAACAAAAATGAAGTTTTTATATTTGGCTCTGCAGAATCTGTGAAAGAGATATTTAATCTGGATGGCATTGCCTTGACATCCAGTATTACTGTGAGGAAACTTTCAACTAGGACCAGTACTCTAACTCAACACCGTCTTCTTTTATCATGCAATATTGTCAGAAGCTGTCTCTAAAAAGGGCAATAAGTGCTAAGAAAAAGTAGTACCAACATTTACTGTCTTTTACTGGCCGGTTGTCCTAGAAGCTGTTGTGAACTGTTGCAATATAGTGTCATGACAAAGAACTCTACTTCTCAGTAGGTTACACTCTCAATGGATTACTTTTTAGTTGTAATGATCGTGTGATGTAAAGTAACACTCCCCAACACAGATTTATAATTAATTCAAATAACAAAAATGCACCGAATCTGGTGGATCATAACAGCATTGCTGTTAAACACCAACAAAAATCTCCATGCCTTTAAAAAGTCTGGCTCATTCGCCAGGAACTGCACTCAGACATTTTTGAACAAACAAACGCAACAACTCAGTTTGTTGGGGCCAAGCCAAACGTTGCTACACCACTGGACAGATGAGGCAAAACAGATGCAAATAATGGTAAAAGGTTAAAAAGTTGGAAACCGCCCCCCCCCAAAAAACCCAAATGATCGTGACATTTACGTGCAGGTAAGCGTGGGTTTATTAGCGCACGTGTTATTTGACCAGTCACTGAAATTTGCGTTGCACTTTATCATTGAAAGGGAGCGAGAAAGTAAACACGGCGACAGACGGGCTGAAGTGAAAGCAGAAGAGTTCACCGAGTACAAGCTGCTCAGGAACTCGTTGTGTTTGTTATGCGGTTTGTGTCTGCCTTTGACATTACTTCTTTCAGTATCCTGACCCACGCACAAGCTGCTCCCATCCACCAATGCCATTACAAATAAGGTTCAAAAGCTTATTGCCTCTTTGTTTTAGTTTTTATTAACACATGCAGGTACCATTTGTTTATTAGTAAGTGTGGAGGGAAAAAAGGATTTGTTTGTAATAATTTCCAAAAGTGTAAGAGTTAAAATGCTAAGTTACGATCTGGAAAGACTGGAGGACAATATAGCCTCATTTCCACTTTGTGCAGCGATAGACAAACAATTCACCTTCCTCTTGGCATGTAGCCATGTGGACTCTGCCATTGTTCAGAGTCCAAAAGCCTGTCTGACACAGAGAGGGAAAGGTGGGACTCACTGAGCCACTGCCACACACACCCACGCCAAGTGTTTCCACATGGCTTACGTTTGAAATATTTAAATAAATGGTAACTGATAAGAAAGATAGAGAATTGGCCAGCTGTTTCTAAGAAATGGTCTTTGATGTGACAATATTTATTATTCTGTTACACAAAAAAAGCATTTACTGGCTGCCACAGTGAACAAACAAGGGAAAACAAGATGTTTCCTGTTCTGTAAATACATCAGTACATTATTTTTATTAGCCATTAGCACAGCTCAAGGGACAACAATACTGGTCTACTGACCATAGGCCTGTATACACACTCAGAGACACAGACGCAGAACTGCTTGCTGATGTTCACTGGAAAGATGAGTCAGAGTGAGGCACGCTGGATAACTCGCAGAGTTTCCAACAGATTTTTATCTGGTTTGGTTTGTTACAAATGCTCAAACTCTAGTTAACATACAGGATACTTAGTTAACTTAATTTCAAAATGCAGGTTTTCTTACCAAAATGCTAATGTTGATCGTTAATGGCAACAGTTCCAACAGTTTTTTTGTAATAAAGATTACAAAAGGGCTGATCCTATTGTCAATCGTTTTTACAAGGGCGATTTATTTATTTGCCCATGAGTAAGTTTGCTAATAATGATGGAGCTAATAGAAGCAGTCAACAGAAAAAGAAAAAAAAAGATAATAGTGCTGTTTTAACAGCACCATCTTTCATCTGCGAGCAGATGCACCATCCTCAGAGTGCGCCCAAATGCAGCGATTCATTTACTCAAACTCATAACAGAAAGAAAGAAAGGTAGTAGCCTATGTTCAGAAAAAAACATTCGGACGGTGGACACGTACATGCTCATGCAAGATAGTCGTGTTCGAGTCCTTTGCTCGCACTATACGTCTGCACAAGTGGCACACCACTTTGGTTACATCCTTAAGTTTACCTCTTTCATCGGTTTAAAGCCAAAGTTGGCAACTTTATATTTTTTTGGCAATTGGTTCATCCATGTTTGGACTTCTTCTGTGTTGTAAACGCCCAAATCACTCCGTGCATAATTACATTGCTCCACCCATCAAAAAGACTGCGCATGTGTGAATATATCGCCCATCGTCTATTATTGGACAATGGACAATGGATTTTCAGTTGGAAAATTTTTACATACCGCCCAACCCTAGTTATGTACCTAAAAAAGTCCCTTCTCCCCAGCAATGCTCTCCATGTATGTCTTAAAATAAATTTTGGGGAAATATGCACACAGTTTAAGTACGCCGTGTCATTCATTAGAGCCATAAAACAGATTTAAAAGCTAGTATTTGCTTTATATATAGTCAGGACAGTTGCAGCTTTTCAACTGCAATTCCAACTGTTTAGTTTTTCATTGTGACATCAAATAGCAGCACAAAAGTCTCGCTATTCATCATTTCTTTACATTTTGTAAATGTATGTAGACATCTTAGTAAAGTTGTCTCTTTGTCTTATGCCTGAATGACACATAGGTTAATGTTAGCAGACACAAAAACGGATGTTCTTCTGAAAATGGTCAGGTATGAGGACTGGACTGAAAATATGTTTTTAAAAAAGAGAAAAAAAAAGCACCCAATATCCAAAGAAAGCCTGGAGAGCTATTGATCAAGAGCACTTAAGAGAAGTCTCCAGCTCTTTGGAAGCAAAATGTAAAGAAATTGGGCGTGGCTCAAGACTTTTGCACAGTATGGTATATTGTTCCCTTTCAGTTGATTCACTTGGTACAACACATAAGTATGGGATATCACGCCCTTGCGTGTCCTGGCTGAAGAAGCCTTTATTCACACCTTTAAAGCAGATGACGTGTGATGACACGCGCACGGCCCCGCCTACACATGTAGCCGCTGTCATCACAGTCATCCCTCAGTTCTTACGCTCTTCACCTCGCTGAGAACACCTCTGCTGAGTTGGGCTAGCTAGCTCCATTGTCTGCCGACTTGAACTTAGCTTAACTGCCCCTGTTGGTGTTAGCCTCCACCGCGCAGTTGGTGCGTAGGCTGCCCGTGGAGCGCTAATTTCAAGTTTTGCTGTGCAGCGTTTTGCTTTGCGTTTTGAAATGGACTCCAAACCGAAGCGAGCAAAGCAGAAATCTTCTGTTCACCCCTGTCCTCAGGGATGCGGTTTCTCTTTGCACGGCAGCGACCAGCATGATGCCTGTCCTGTCTGCCTGCGGATCATCCACGCTAGGAGAGCGTTGACGGAGCCCGAAGCCTGTGCGTTTTGTCGCTAGCTCCGGCGCTCGACCCTGGAAAGACGGGTGACGTTTGTGGAAAAAGTGCTGGGACGCTCGGCTGTCGCACAGCATGACCCTCTCCTTTCCGATTCTGGAGCCCCGGCTTCGTCCGAGTCCGAAGACGAGGATTATCCGGTTGATGTCCCCGCAATTAGCTGGGCTGACCACATGGAATATGTTGACGGGTTAGCCGATGACAAGCCGGAACCATCCCCAGGAAGACTATGACGGGCTGGACATCAGCCTGGACATCCATGGTTTGTTGGAGGATGAGCAGGAGAGCTCATTGTCGGCCCAATGTGCCGCTGCTGCAGCGCCGGTCGACCACGATGACACCTCTCTTTTCTCCCTGTTTTGCCGTGCTGCTGAGAAGCTGCAGGTGGACTGGCCCTCTCCTCCGCCAGCTCAGAAGCCGTTGCAGTTCGCGATTTTTTTCAAAAACTGCCTTCCCATGTTCCCAGACTTTGTCTGCGAGCTAACAGCATCATGGAACAAACCTCTGTCTACCCGCATCACTGTGCCTGGCTATTGACAGTACATGGAATTGGACGGCGCCAAGGAGGCTGGCTTAGCTAACCCACCCCCTACAGAGTCCTCTCTGGCTGCTTATCTGGCCCCGTCCCATAACCGTGGTGTCGGCGGCCCCGCAACTCTGCCGTGGCTGTGCAGCGCTCTCCCTGGGCAGAGGGATGACTTCGACAGTAGTGGCGCAGAGGCACCTGTGGCTGACCCTCTCTGACATCCCGGATAGGGACAGAGCTGTATATCTGGACGCACCAGTGTCTGCGGCTGGGTTATTCAGACATTCACTTGAAGCCATTCAGGCTAGATTCGATCTGAGGAAGAAGCAGACGGAAGCTCTGCGCGACATCATCCCCAGACGTCAGGCGAAGCCCAAGCCCGCAGCTAGCTCTCACAGGCCCGCCACTCCTCTGCCGACTGGCAAGAGACCGGCGCCCACTGCTGCAGTGGGTGTGCCGCCAGCGGGAGCACATACTCCGGCCCGAGCTCCACGCCAGTCGGCCTAGAGCAAAGGCCCACCCTCGGGCTCCCGGCGGGACCCGACGCCCAGGAGGAAGAGTGTTGTTTATTCTCAAACAATCACATGCTCAGCCTGCAGGCAGAATGAGCCAGGTCAGGCAGGTGATGCATTCCCCTGCACACACACTGGGGGCGACAACGCCCCGCCGACGGTGCTGCAGGTCAGCCGGCTGGCTGCTCACTTCCCTCAGTGGCGCGCTTGCGACCCCTCTCCGTGCGTGCTGCGAAACGTTGCCATGGGTTACTGGTTGCAGCCCCGGGTCAAGCTGCCTCGTTTCCAAAGAGTCGGCACCGAGGCGGCCATGATACTCAGAGAGGAAATAAAGGCGCTATTGCACAAAAGAGCAATACGGGTGGTCCCCACTTTGGAGACAGACAAAGGTTGGTACAGCCGTTATTTTGTTGTTCCGAAAAAAGGGGGAGGGCTTCGTCCCATCCTCGATCTGCGAGTCTTGAACACGTATCTACGAATGTACAAGTTCAAGATGCTAACACTCAGACAGCTCTTGAATGCAGTCGGCCCGGGAGATAGATTGTTGCAAACCAATCTAACAGATGCTTATTTTCATGTGGCTATACACCCGAACCACAGGCAGTTTCTGAGGTTTGCATTCGAGGGTGTAGCCTACGAATACCTAGTGCTGTCATTCGGGCTGTTGCTCGCTCCGCGCACCTTTGCAAAATGTGCCGAAGCAGCGCTAGCACCCCTCACAGAGAGAGGCATCCGCATCTTAGCCTACCTAGACGACTGGGCTCTCGTAGCTTGCTCCAGAGGGCAGGCGGAGACACAGCTGTCACTGGTTCTGTCACACACTGGGGTTCTCTGTGAACTTTCAAAAGAGCTCGCTAATCCCGAGTCAGCAGATTTCTTTCCTCGGTTTGGAAATATGCTCGCTTTCCAGCCGCGCACGTTTGTCGGAGCACAGAGTGGCCGCGTTTCATCGCTGCCTCGCTCAGTTTCAGCTGGGACGCAGACTGCGTTTCCAGACGATATTACGTTTGTTGGGCATGATGGCATCTATGATCGCCATAGTGCCACTTGGACTGTTAAAAATGAGAGCGTTTCAATGCTGGACTCTCTCTCACCGCCTGTGTGCATCGCGTCACCTGAGGAGGAGGCTGAGGGTAACCGCATCTAGCTCGCCGTCCTTGGAGGGAGCCCGGGCTGCTGCATCAGGGCTCTCGGATTGGGAGGGTGTTGTTTCGCAAGGTGGTGTCCACAGATGCTTCCCTAAGAGGGTGGGGAGCGCTGTGCGAGGGTGCATCAGTGAGAGGGATCTGGTCCGCAGCCCAGCGCGAGCTGCACATCAATACTGTTAGCAGTATTCTTAGCTCTAAAACATTTCCGTCCAGTCCTGGAGGGCCAGCATGTCTTAGTCAGGACGGACAATTCTACAGTGGTGTCTTACATAAACAGGCAGGGAGGAACACGCTCTCTTCCCCTGTTGAAGCTGTCTCGCTCTCTGCTGTTATGGTGCAGTGTTCATTTTCTGTCTCTGAGAGCCACCCATGTCCCGGGCCGCCTGAACCTGGGGCCGGACCTTCTCTCCAGGGGGGGTCCTCTGGTGAGAGAATGGAGGTTACACCCTTTAATAGTGGCTCAGATTTGGGATCTATTTGGCAAGCCGCAAATAGATCTTTTTGCTTCCAGGGTAAATACTCACTGCCCCCTGTTCTTCTCCATAATCGACCACGATGCACCCTTGGGCATGGACGCGCTAGCACACCAATGGCCAGACATGTATGTATGCATTTCCCCCAGTGGAAATGATATCTCCAGTTCTAGAGAGAGTGCGTCGGCAGTCCCTCTCTCTGATTCTAGTGGCCCCTTGGTGGCCCACAAGGTCGTGGTATGCAGAGATAATCAGCCTGCTAGCAGCGAGTCCTTGGCAGCTTCCTCTCCGCAGGGACCTCCTCTCTCAGGCAGGAGGAGAAGTGGCTCATCTGAGCCCGGATCTGTGGCGCCTTCATGCTTACCTGCTGAGAGGTTAAACTTGATTGCTAAGGGTTTGCCACCTAGTGTGATAGCGACAATTCAGAGCGCTAGGGCCTCATCTACTAGAGGCTTGTACGCTTACAAATGGCAAGCCTTCGAGCAATGGTGCCAGGACCGCCACACTCTCTCATTTCAGTGCTCTATTGTGGATGTTTTGACATTCCTGCAGGAGCTGCTGGATTAGGGCCTTTCATTTTCGACAATTAAGGTTTATTTAGCAGGTATATCTGCTTGTCATGTTGGCTTTGACGGGGTGACACCAGGTGCACATCCCCTTGCCATACGTTTTCTGAAAGGGGTTCGCCGGCTAAGACCAGTGCTTAAGTCCAGTGTCCCTGCTTGGGACTTGTCTTTGGTGCTGGAGGCCCTTTGTAGCCCCCCGTTTGAACCCATTGAGTCTGTGGATATGAAATTTCTTTCATATAAGACTGCATTACTTCTCGCTTTGGCTTCGGCAAAGCGAGTGGGTGACCTTCATACGTTGTCTGTGCATCCCTCCTGCACACAGTTCTCTCCTGATGGCCACACGGTCGTATTGCGTCCAAATGCTGCCTATTTTCACAAGATCATGCCTGCATCAACCTCATGGGCTCTTTTTAAAGGGGTGCCTGTAGCTGATATTTGTGCGGCAGCTAGTTGGGCATCACCGCACACTTTTGTGCAGTTTTATCGGTTGGACGTTACAGCCCCTTCGGTGGCTCATACTGTCCTTTCTGCTGGGTCTACCGCTCACTAAGGATGTGGTGGTCTGATTCCGGTTCGGTGGCTGCTCTGCAGGGCGTGTATATATGTCCCATACTTATATGTTGTACCGAATGAATCGACTGAAAGGGAACGAATAGTTATGTCTATAATTTCTGTTCCCTGAAGTAGAGGAACGAGGTACAACACAAGGTGGCCCCACTGAGCAGTTTGGCTCGGTGAAGAGCGGCTATCGAACTGAGAGATGACTGTGATGACACCGGCTATATGTGCAGGCGGGGCCGTGCGCGTGTTATCACACGTCATCTGCCTTAAAGGCATGAATAAAGGTTTCTTCTGCCTGGACACGCGAGGGCGTGATATCCCATACTTATGTGTTGTACCTCATTCCTCTACTTCAGGGAACAGAAGTTATAGACATAACTATTCGTTTTTAAACTGTGTGCAAATCCGAAGTCTCAATAATTAAACTTTCATGAGTAAGATAAATATAGAAGCAATTAACATTTTAACTACACATAATTACAAGAGTTTCTTTTAAAGAAAACTATTAAAAAATATTTAAATTAAATGTTCACCCAGGTTCAGTATTTATTAGTCAGTCCAATAAAATGGAGCCCGTAAAACTGTTGGATGTTCTGATACAAACTTTAAAACCAGAATAAATTTTTTGTTATTCATGGCATGTATTGCTTCAAGATTCAATTCAATTCTTTTTCATGTAGATAGCGCCAACTCACACCAACTGTCGCCTCAAGGCGGTTAATATTTTATTAAACCTGTAATAATACAGAGAAGACCCCAATAATCAAGACGGCTCCCTCTGAGCAAGCACTTCGTGACAGTGGGAAGGAAGAACTCCCTTTTAATAGGAAGAAATGTCCAGCACAACCAGACTCAGGGAGGTGCTTCTGCATCTGTTGGAACCAGTTAGGTGTGAGGGAAGGAAGACAGGACAAAAGACACATTGCGTCTTATGGCTCAATATGTCAAGACTATCTCAATACTCTTTAGCTTTACATAAGCAAAGAATCTAGCACGTATAAAAAAAAACTTAATCACATTGTGTTTATATCACATCAAGGTCAGCTCAGATCATCTGAGCACAAACAGTCACATATGTTATGACTGTCACACTAACCATGGAAATATGGGATGCTATTCGAGCTGTATCCATAACAATGACCCAAATAAATGTACAAGGACACTTACCCTTTGTTTACGTGCATGGTTCCTCCTCTTAAAAAACAAAATCAGCTTCTTCCTCATTACTTGGTTTCTGAAAGTGAACAGTTGCCAAAAATCAGTCAATATTTTTTTAAGTATAACCAAAACAAAAAACAAAAACAAAAAAAAGACTTTAGTTTCAACAGAGCAAGAGTTGCCTTTAGCTGCTACCTTTAAAAATTACAAAATTCATTGACGCAATGAGCTCAAATTTTGTGCCAGCACACTACCAAACACTTTATTTGTGTAGCAAGTACAAAATACTGAGAAGTATTCTGTTTGCACATGATGGTGGGGAAAGAATAGTGAGTGCGCCGACCCTGAATGTGCAGCCTGTGCAGTAGATTCACACAGAAGTGGGCCCTGTCCTGATAAAAGCAGAGCCAGATGGGCTGCTCTCATGGTACACAGCGATAAGGGTTTTGTCCCAGACGACACGACCTGCTTTAAACACACCCAATGCAGGCACATACACACATTTTCTCACTTCCTTTCTTGCTCTCCTTGGTGTCAGTAGGCCAGTTCAATGAGGTGACTCAGCATTAAGATTAGACGGACTTATCAGCGGGTTTATCTCGCCACGGTCAATATTACAGCCACTGCTGTCCACAGCTCAGAGGCTTCTTATACTGATACCGAGGCAAGCATCATGTCCAGTACTTAGGATATTTATTAAATCTATTTGTAAAAAAAAAAAAACACACAAAAAAACAAGGACACTCACGTCTTGATGTTGTCATGGTACACCTTTGTGTCTGACGGCTGGTTATACAAAGGCTAAAAAACAAGAGGGGAAAAAAGACCAACAACAGAACAGCGACAGATGGTGGATTAATTATTAGCCAACAGACAAACTGTAATGTCGCAGCACTACTTCTTAAACAAAGCTTATGTAAGGTCAAAAATCTTAACCATTAAACCACTTACCAGCTCAACCTTGGGACCAAGGCCTTCCAATATTTTATGGGCCTCTTCAGCTTTTTTCTAGATGGGGAAAAAAAAAAAGATTACAACAGGTGACTAAAAAAAAGAGAAAAGTAAAGTAAAAAGAAACAGCAGGAACAGACCTTTGTTAATCTTCAGATATGGATGTTTATGTTGATTCTGAGATATTTTGCCAGCACAGCATTAAAAGGAAGGTTCAGTTAAAACAGTGGATCTCAAACTGGACTACTGCAGGAGGACAACGAGGGAAAACACTTTTTTTTTAAAAATTTATTTACGGGGGTTTATAACATTTATTCAACTGATCAATCTGGATACTTTTTTCTTATTATAATCTTAAAAATAAAATACCAAATATTGTGGTATGCAGAGGGCAAATGTTTTTCCTTTCTCAAGTGAAGTTCCGAACTATGACCATAACCATAATCTTAAGACTTTAAGACTAAATTAAAGCTGCAAGCAGCGATATGAGGGCCCTCGCACCCCAGCACGTCAAGCCAAGCCCAACACCTAAAACCAGCGCTTCCGATCTGGTGTCACATTGATGGAATTCATGCATTTAACCACCAGCTAAAATTTCATCTCATTCAACCAATATTATAGTCATCCCACTAGGTGGCGCTCTAACCATTACTGACAAATGGTATAACAAACATTTCCGAGCTCGAGTCTCATCACGCTTGCGACCTTTGGGAGAGATTGGACATTGTGTTTTTGAGTGACAGCAGATTACTGCTTTTTGGCGAGTGATTGAAACTCCACGTGCCGACACGATCACCCCGTTGCCCTGAACGTAAAAAGCTTCGCAATTTAACATCACAAAGGTCTTTGGATTCCACACACTGGAGATTGGGTCAATATGATGAAATCCCTTGGAGGAGTTCGTCAAAGAAAGGTGCCTGAAAAGAAGGGGAAATGTCGCCAAAATTACACATTAATTTCAAAATGGCTGACTTCCTGTTGGATTTGGGATATTGCTCCAAGAGACTTTTTTGTACATCTTGATATCTTCCATAAGCTTACCAGGTTTCAGACTCATACATAAAACACAGAGCAGGGGCTGTTGTTTTGAAATTTTGTAGGGGGCGCTGTGGAGCCATTTTGCGCTATTCAATGAAAATGGTAAAATAAAAAGAAAGCACTCATCATATTGGAGGTGTGCGCCAAATTTCAAGACATTTTAAACTTTCCAAGCCCCTCAAAAGCCACTTCATTGTTCATGGTGAACCGCGTTGCCACCAGGGTGCGCCGTTCAGTTTAAAGTCACAATTTTCTCACTGAAGCATCAAGAGGGACTGATGGTGATATTCACCGCTTTGGAAGTGGCCACGATGAACCTGTGAAAATCAGTGCAACAAAATATAAGACATGACATTTCCTTTTCCCACTAGGTGGCGCTCTACGTATTCCTGTCAATGGGCACATCAATCTGTTCAGGGCGGGTCTGACATCATGCCTTTAAAGTCTGGTACTGATCAGACTGGATTTCATTGAGTTATACTAATTTGTTTCTTCATGGCGAGACATCAATGTTCGCCATGCTGCTGGGGTCACACCCTTTCGCGAAAAGTCACAGTTTTTACTATAACCCAAGACCAACTGCTTAAGGCTTTCCTGGAGAAATTTGAGGCTGCAAATGTCACCCATCACAATACTGTACCCCAAAGTGTAAAACATGACATTTCCTGTTCCCACTAGGTGGCGCTGTCCCTGGTGTCAAATATGGCAGTTGAAATATGTTCAGGGCTGGAGCCTTATCATATGTGTGCTCTTTGGTCCAGGTCGGACCATGTATGACGGAATGAGAGAAGATAAGATTTTCATGGCGAGTCATCGAAATTCACCGTGGCGCCACGGCCTCACCGTATCCCGAAAACTCAAAAGCTCCGCAATTTAACATGGCCCAGGTGTGTAGTTGAGACTGACCAAATATGAAGCTTATGCAATCAAATCCCAAGGAGGAGTTCGAAAAAGTTTGAGGCATGGAAATGGCAAAATTAGAGCCAAAATGTCACGTTCACTTCCAAATGGCGGACTTCCTGTTGGGTTTAGGACATGGCCATAATAGACTTTTTTGTGCGTCTCCTAACGTTAGATATGTGTGCCAACTTTCATACATGTAGGTTATATCCATCTCGGGGGCTCGCGTTTTTCATTTTTCTAGGTGGCGCTACTGAGCCAATTTTCCCTGGACATGTCTACGGACATTAAAATACGTAAATTTTCACCAGACCTGACGCGTGTGCAAAATTTCAAGAGTTTTTGAGCATGTTTAGGCCCTCAAAACGCCGATTCATTTGCCGTAATAATAATAATAATAAACGGAGCAGATACAATAGGGCCTTCGCACTTTTGTGCTCGGGCCCTAACAAAAATGTTTAACAGACACGTGTTTGATTATTTCAGATGTATTCAGCTGGCTTGACATATAATCTTCTTCCATTAATTAATTCAAAAAGCAAGAAATTGCAAAAACCTGAAAAGCAATTCATAATACAAAAAATATATAAATAAATATAAGAGTGAGAACTCCCACTGAAGCGTAAATAATAGGGCGGGCAAGGCAGTATTCCGGGATTGCTGCAGTCTGTCAGCTTTTTCACGATCATTAGGGACATACCAACTCCTCATTTTCACATTTCACAAACCCCCATCTGTAGACTGAGACAAACAACCACAGCTGCCAGACTAAATGCTATGTGCAAAGCCTGAGCAGCTTTACAGCCTAAAGGGTTAATGGTTGACTGAGAAGGGAAGGCGTGCCCCAGCGCTCTCCTACCACAACACTGTCTGACACACATGAACTCCAGTGACCTCTGTAAACACATCCTCACTTGCTGCACTGTTGTTCAACTGAAATACACATAATGAGGCTTACCTCCGCCCTTGAATGAGATTAATGTATTCTTAACTGATAAAAAGAATCACATCTTCTGTTTGATAAACAGATTCGGCACTTAAAACAAGCATCATTTCTAGTCCCATTAACTTCAAAACACAATGCTACAACCACAAAATATTCCATCTTCTTCTAACAGATGATGCATATGAACGGGGGTGAGGAGAGTCAGCAGTAACAGGAACCGTTCAGATATCATCAGTTGGTTACCACAGCTTAGATACGACAGAAAGTGATTAGTGGGAGTGAAATGAAACTCCAAACCCATCAGCTAACAAAAGGAATTACTTAATTTGAGGGTGGAGATTGTCACGGGTTGGCTGGTGTCATTGGTGGTTTTAACACTTGCTCACAGCTTACTGTGGCACGATTTTAAACAGAAAAAGTAATGTTGTTCTCCCAGCTCTGCAGACATTGTTTGCAATTATTCAAGATAATAAACTAACAGAGACCAGAGAGCAAAGAACCAATGCTACTTGCAGGCGTGTCTTGGTGTTTGCATGAGACGACTAACCCTGTTTTCGTCATAGATGATTTGGACTATGCTGCGGTGCTTGTGCTCCACTGGGGGAGGAGTCACTGGCTTTTCGGGCTCCACTGGCTTTGCTGCTTCCTCTTCAAGTTGTTGCTAAGAGACAACAAGAACACATGAATTTTTGACCTATGGCACACAAGATCAGAATAACAATGTGGAGTGGAGAGACTAATTTCATCTATGCATGACCATACAGAGCAGATTGTGAAAAAACACAGACCCATAAACAGTGTAGTGATCTGATCCCGGCATCTCATATATGAGGACCATGTAGGTATTGTCAAATGATTCCCTGCAGGCGTTTTTGTGTATAAGGTTGAAGGTTTCTGCCACTGGGGCCATGTTAGTGTACACAGACAAACTAATCTGCTGAATGTTTGCTAGGTCAATGTTTACAAGCTAAAGGTTATGTAAACTACCAGGTTACAGGGACCAGATTAGGAGTTCCTGAAATACCTCAAATAAACATTAAATCTCTGAAAACCTTGGGAAAAGGCAGGCTGGAAAAGGGAGAGGTATTCTCTTGCAGCCAAGATCAGCTAACAATTCTATCTAATTAAGTGGAATTCCAAAAGACATAGCAGTTCAAAGACAACCAACAAGTAAAAAAAAAACAACCCAAAACAATCTACTCTAAATAGGACGCTGAGCTCGAGAAAAAAAGTAAACCTAGGGATGTCTTGGTGCATGTTCAATCATCCAGGTAAGTAAATCTCCAAAAGTTGATTCTGTTCATCTGGACGTAGCGTTTTGTGGGAGACCATTATGCAAATGTACTGTTTATAAGATTGGGGAAACCTGCAGTCAGCTGACACTGAAGAAGTCACTTGGATGAGTGACGAAACGTTTCTCCCACAAAACGCTACGTCCAGATGAGCAGAATCAACTTTTGGAGATAAACCTAGGGATCTAGAAATGTAGTTTCTGAGAATGCCTTCTAGGAAAAATACAAGAAAATGAAAGGCACAAGTCTGTCAGCCTATAGATTTACAGCAGAGGCATCTTATAGCCCTGAGGAATGCTTTAATTTTCAAGGTCAAAGAGCAACTTGGAGCTAACCGAGAAGACAAGCAAGCCTCCAGGGCTTATCATCACCAAGTCAGTAGAGAACTTGATATTTAGCACCAGACATACTGAACAGGCTTTTCTCAAAGGGAAAGGCTTCCGGTAGATTACTTTAAGCCTGAGCTGAGAGTACAAAACATTTTACACTAAATGGATCTGCGGATTTCTGAGACCTATCTTAGTGTTTATCCTCAGTGTCACTTTCAATAAAAAGTCAGTTTGCAGTTTAGCTGTGATACAGTTGCATAAAAGCAAAAAAACATTTATATTTAAGCACTTCCTCAATGCTGTTCTAAAATTTGTATCATCTCAGTCTCTCAGTTTTATTTCTTAAAGAAAAAGAAAGAAAAACATTATCTGTGCCAAGTTTTCTTACTTATTGTGTTTGAAATATGTTAAGAGGAAAAAGGCCAAGCTGGGTAACCAACCTGCTTTTTCTTCAACTTGAAAATCTGCTGCTCCACTTTAGCAATTTCTCGGTCTACACGGTCCATACTCTGGATCAGCTCTTCCTTGGACAGTTTGGAAGGAGAGGTGTCCTGCTCCTCCCCCATGTGTAGTGTAGGTCCTCCTGGGGATGGAGACTCCACTTTGACAGTGAACTGAGTCTCCTGGCAAAAAAAAACAAAAAACTGTTAAATAAGTTTATACAAATTACTGGTAGGCAATCTGGCAATAATATGACAGAAGAGCTTCATTTACCAAGTATTTTATTTTTGAAAATGAATTCACCACTAACCACCTGAAACCTGTTTGGTTTCATGCTTCCCTATGCGTAGGCTCTTAGCCATTCAGCTACCTCTCCAGTCGTTCTCACCTCCTACAGACTGACTCTGACTGTCATTGTCTAGCAGCTAGAAAGAGCAGCTCTTGTTCTACTCTGCCTTTCCAGATCACAGATGATGTCCAGGGCAGAACAAGGACTACAACCTTCACTGGCAGTCCAAGACAGCAGAGTTCCTCTGATTGTAGGATGAGAGACTAAGCAAAAAGGCAGCTGAACAACATCAAGTGCTGACAGTAGAGAAACATGAGCCAGTGCATGGCTTACTGGCTAACCTGATAGTATCAGCAAAGACCAGATAAATGGGCACTGCTCAGGTCCAAAGGCCTATAAATTACATCCTCTGAGGATACAAATCAAATCAACACCTTACCAAAATAGCCCCATCCTGCAATAAAACCTTCATAAAACGTCATGACTGCATTTGTGTTAAGTGTTTGAGAATCCATGAGTGTCTACTCAGACTGAAGTTTGTTTTTTTTATTGTCTACAAGAACCTATTGTTAAGTTTATGACTTTAGCAACTGAGAAATAAAGGGACTATGGCCGATGTTTTAAAATTTGGCCATTAACCATAGTGGAGAGCTTTGTTTTGTACAGTGATTGTGCTTTAGTCCTCATTTATATTCACTTTTGTTCCAACAAAATAAAGAAATCTTAATTATGAAAAAGAACTGACCTCATCTTTTGTCTTTCAGATGTTCATAACAATAACTTTTATGAATACTGAACACTGACATTAGTAAATGTTAGCCCAACCTTAAGCTTAACTATTTCTGCCTGATAAACTGGTTCAAATACAGGACCTACAAAATAAAAATATTATGCCCACCTTCTTGACGTCCACAGTGGCTCTTAGGCTGTCCTGTACAGTATGGGGCACAGGCAGAACAATACCCCCCGCAGTGGGAGGGGTGCGGGTGATATGAGCCTCAGCAACAGTCTCCATGCGAGGGCGTTTAGCCTCCAAGGCCTCATGCTCAGGTTGGGCTGAGACAGAGTGAAACTGCTGTTCGTAACCATGGCGCCTCTCTGGAGGCCTGACAAAGAAAAGTAAACAAAAAATTTACAGATTTATCAGAAGCTGCAACTAGCTGTCAAAATTAATCGGAGGATGCAAGAAGGGAAAACCTCTCTAGAACAAAACCTAAAATGAAATAAGAAAGCACCTAATGAAGCCTAATAAGCAGCTTGGTATTTGAATATTACGCTCCTACCTTTCAGCTCCAGGGTGGAATTCGGACAGTAAAGACGGTCTTCTGCGACCCTGTGGATCCTGCATGTGATTTCGGTAGTCTGGGACGGTGAAATCCTAAAGGCAAGAGGAACACTTAGGAAATTAATTCTTAAATCTCAATCTCATTCAAGTTCTTGACAGTGTGAAGCAGGGAAAATGGAAATCAATACACAAAAACAAACATCACCTCACATACCATCACAAACTATAAGAACCTCACAGATGCAGCAACCGGATCATCCTTAGAAAGTCGTGTCTACAAAAGCGACACATTTCTCTGCCACAGATACATCTCACTTTGAATCAGTAAAGCTGCCTCCACTGCCTGCTTCACTCACACTTTTACACATGAACTATAACCTGAACCACAATTATTGGCATCAATGCTTTTTTTTTTACCCCCTAGCAGCTCATGTAAGCACCATCACTGGCTGTACAATGCACTGTCAAAAGCTTTGAGAGGCACAAAACTTATGTAACTGCAATGTCCCCAGTTAGAGTCTAGCCATGGACCTGTGCTGCATCTCACCTCATGCATACATACACACATAAACACATGCCTGCAACCCCACCCATCGCATTTCCTGTAAGCTCTGTTCTACTTAACCTAATAAAGGCAACTCAATGGGCATTTCTGCCACTCAGCTGCAACTCTGAATAGACAATCATGATGCCAGCAATCAGAGATTAAAATCATAAATAATTAAGCTAATTAGCTTTGCTTATTTTGTTAGCTTACATAATTTTATTTGTTGGTTTATTTAACAGGGACATTGCAGATATATAAAAAAAGAAAAACACAGCTATAAATGCAGCACAGTTATCCAAGAGGCCATTTTCATCTGTGATCTCTCCTTATTAAAACAACAAAGTTCCCAAATTAAAGCTTACCAGGAATATACAAAAAAATATATATATCCTAGTACTAGAGAATAAGAGCTGGCCTGAAGTGTGGCACAGTTCCACTCGTTTTTCAAACGTGTCATTAGTCAGTTCACAATGGAATTACTGAAACCAGCAGCACTACTCCTCGTCTGGCAAACTAAAAGGAATGTTGTTGATGGCAAGAACATTGATTAAAACATCTGTAATAGTCAGAGGCTTTTATCCAAAACTGTATGGGGTAAAGAACACAGAAATGTTATCAGCACAGTGTGACTGCCAAACAAACCTGAACAAGCAAATGCAGTTACAGGAAACATTTCCAAATTCCCATTTTGTCCCGGATCTAAGCAAACAATGTGAATGCTCAGAAATGCTCAGAAATGTCCCATCGAGAGTTTTCTGTGAAAGTAAGCTTCTAAGAAACATGTCACTGAAAATGTCCAAACACCATCCAACATTCTCAAATGAATGTGCAAAAGGACGATGCTCTCGAGTTAAATACTGCTACGGGAATTACCATCACACATGGTTTTTCACTACTGAGACTACAAGCAAATTTAATCAGCATTTCTAATTGGTTTAAATAAACAATATAACACTAATAAATTAAAAAAATGGGTTTGGTCTTGGGTTTTGTTTTGTTTTTAAATTACTTCCATCATCAGTTGTAGTTGAAAATGAAGCAATAAGGCTCCTTAAAGCTGAAGCCACAAACAACATGACAGTGAGCTTGGTAAAAACTCAACTTTGGACTCGTTTTCCATGCAAAGATGGAATCTGGCTGTAAATTAGTCCGAGCATGTGCATTACCTTTTCAAATCAACCGGTTCAAAAGTAAGCCCAAAGCCTCAATTAACAACATCTTTAAAGTTCTGCTGTCATTGGCCCATCTTTTATTCACGCATATAATATAAAAAAAACAAAAATTTCTTGGTAAGGAGTGCAGTTCCAATTCAGTATGAAGAGATATGATATCTACTCATACTGCACCCTAAACCACAATTAACAGAAAGAGGAATAGATTGATTTCATTTGGAATACTAGCTAAAGCTAGACTACTAATCAAATTTTAGATTCTATCCCATTTTTGACATCCAACAATTACAAAAACCAAATGGTGTGTATTTATGCTACAGGACTGATTAATCTATTGCATTTATATTCACTTCAAAGCTCTCACTTTTAGCCAAGTAGAGGAAGAAAACAAATCACAAAGTTTTAGGTAGCTTCCAGCAGGGACAGGCAGCTGTCATAACAAGTTTGAAAGGAGAGAGAAAAAAAAAAGACAAAATGTATCTAGATGGGTCCGCTATTTTGATACCTTGTGTTATCAAGTGAAGCCAGTGGCACAAGACCTTATGCACAATCTGATTTCAGCAACAATAAAACCATTTTACACCATTTTTTTTTAAACTGAAAACAGCCGTGTAATTTCTCATAGAAGTAAAGCCGTGGCTCCATAGTGTAGCTACTTTTGGCATTAGCCCAACAAGCAAAAGATCCCTGGTTCAATC
Organism: Oreochromis aureus; assembly: GCF_013358895.1. Taxonomy (NCBI): domain Eukaryota; kingdom Metazoa; phylum Chordata; class Actinopteri; order Cichliformes; family Cichlidae; genus Oreochromis; species Oreochromis aureus. The sequence goes on along the minus strand of NC_052951.1, from coordinate 8,432,851 downwards.
CTGGGAGGACACTGATTGGTCAACTCAGAACAAGTGGTATTTTTGAAAAGTGAAAATAATCTATCTGCTGCTCTTTCAGATATCGCCATCAACAGCTTAAAATCTATCATACAGGCAGACACTAACGCAGTGGTTCCCAAACTTTTTTTGCTAGGCCCCCCTTTGTTTTACAAGAAAAATGTTCGCAGCGCGCACACGCACGCACAAACACATCCTCCAACCACACACACCCATTTTCACACCTCAAACATTTAGTAAACAACTAAGTAAATACAAGTAATCTGCAATAAATTACAGGTAGTAAGAAAATAAACTAACTAACTCTTTTACGCTGCGTCTGCACCTACACGGGTATTTTGGAAAACGCAGCTGTTTCGTCCACACGTAAACGGCGTTTCGAATCACCGAAAACGGACACTTTTTAAAAGTCCTTTTTTGCGTTTACATTTGGACGAGGAATACAGAGTTTGTCACGCAACGTCAAAGGTATGTGCCTTTTTTCACGTCACGCTGTGCGCCACGTTATTCTTTACATGAGATGAATTGCAGAATGGCAGATGTTCAGATTAACAGTATTTTGTCTCTATCTTCAGGTTTTACACGCTTACATACACACACGCAGTTACTGTCCCTCTATTTAGAAAGGCAGAGACGTCAAGGTGTAATTATTTTAAGTGTAGATGTTTTTGTGTAATAAAAACATGTGTAATAATATTCAACATTGCTATCAATACATTTTTCAAAAAATGCCTCTCTGTAGAAATTGGTTTAAAAACATAAAAAAAACTGTGGGATACTGTTTGTCCGTGATTTGAACTGAGGGAACAAATTCTGGCAGGATCAGTCCCTACTGTATAAAGAGCTAACATCTCCAAAATGTCAGGAGTAGTCATTATAAGAAGTGTTTGTGAACTAAAAATCAAGAATGTGGGATACTGTTTATCCGTGATTTGGAGAGCCCAACGCCTGCTCCCGCCGAAGGGAAAACCAATTCTGCAGGGGAGACCTACCTTGGCACCAGAAACCAAAGGGAAGATATGCTTCACCATATTTTCTAGTCTTTGGCTTAGAATGAAGTTGGTTTGAAAACATATTCAGCGATGCTTCATCTCATGCTTTGGGTTTCTGTGTGGGAGCCCCGTCAAAAACCTGTCCATTATGCTAGCAGTGTCCAAGCGTTGTTTTTTTTTCTCCCCCTTTTCATACCGCGCCCCCCCTGCAATGGCTCTGCGCCCCCCCAGGGGGCGGGCCCCACACTTTGGGAAGGTCTGCACTAACGCAACACGATCAAAACTGTCAGTGAGATTCTACACCACAACAAAAAGGCTAATAGGGTTTGACTGGGGTGAGGATACAAACATGACTGTTTGCTCAAAACAAAAGAAAGCAGAAGGGAGGCTTTACCTGTGGGTGGCGGCTGCTGGTAAAGGTGTACTGGACAGATTGTGATGGGTATCGGCTCTGCTCATTGCTGAAGCTCCCCTGACTCGGGGGGTAGCCCGAGCTACTGGACATCCTGGCTCAGTGCTAGCGGGCTGCAACTGCTTCACGGAATGCAGAGTTTAGCTAGACCATGTTGGGAGACACGAACCACCTGCACCAGACAGAAACATACATGCACTTTTCAAAGAGTCACATTTTAGACATTAATGTGTATATTTAAAAAAAAAAGTATTTTTCTGTACTTAAAAAAAAACTAATCAAGTCCTCATATAAGCTGAAAATATTTAAGTATATGATCAAATCTTTTTCAAGAACCCTGCAAAAATCACACAACCAGAACTGGAAATGAGCTATCACTTTAGGGAATACTATCAAGTTATAATATACAACACAAACACATAGGCACTAGGGAACAGACCAGTCCCAATGTGATCAGGCTGATTAAGACCTATTTATATGAACAACAAAGTATCTGTGAGGAGAATTTTGGCTTTGATCAAAAATCACCTCATTTCCAGTGTAAGTAATGAAGTTAACGTACCCCAAAATAAAATAATTATAACCCTAACATTATTATTTATCCAGGCATTTGTTTAAGCCACAGCTTTTAAACAAAATAAATGTAGGAATGGTCTGAAACAACTAAAGCATAAAACATATTTGTCTTTCCATTACAGCTGCAGTTCTAGAAAACCTTACAAAGATCTTTCTGTGGATGAAAACACAAAGATGGCCACTTCAGATATGGACAATTCAATTAACCTGATTTATGACTGCTTGTATTAACCTAAATCTTTTGTTTTAGACTGTGTAATGTGTAGGGAGCTCAAACATACAAAAATGCCCCCAGATTCAAAATCACTAAGAAAAAAGGCCACCAATATTTAGATATTCCTAAACTGATTTTATTGTATCAACCTAGTAATGTTATGTGGGGGCAAAAATCTTGAAGATTGCTTTTATATCAATATCTGAAGCAGAGATATTGAAACATGTAATTATTATATTCTACAATAAAAGAGTAAAATTCCTAAATGATGTTTGAAATACAATCAAATACAACTGTTAAAGAGGAAAAAAAGAAATGTACAAATGTGCTATAAGCACAAACAAAAATAATACATGCCAAAAAAATAAGACATGCAAAAAAAAAGGAAGTAGCAGCCTGTGTTTTTTTGTTTTTCAGTAGTAAAGATAATGTAATTATGTATTTGTAATTTTGTTTTGCTGACATGATCCATAATTCAGCATACCCTATTTCTAAACTTTGATTTTATATTCACTCCATCTATTTGCTTCCGCTTGTCAGGGTCATTCAGGGTCATGGACGACTGTGTTTACATTCTCAAAAAGTCAGCAATCTATCATATGGCTTTTAAAGAAAAGAAGAAAAAAAAACTTTCACACCTCCGGCCAATTGCCAATTAATGTTTCTGGACTGTTAAGAGTACCCGAAGTGAACCCACGCAGAACAAGACTCCAAGCCAGAACCCTGTTGCTGTGAGGAGACAGTGCTAGCCATGACTCCACCATGCTGCTCTATATTTTAGATTAATAACCTAAATCTGTAAAATATTTAGTAACTTAAGCTTTAAAATAAATACAGACCCGGCCTTGCTGCAGGCATCACTGTTAAAAAAAAAGAGAGAGGTGGAGGTTGGTGAACAGGTGGTTTGATGAAGGAATTTTATTGACATTTTATTGTGAAAATACTGACTGTAGGGAAAAAAACTACTTATTTGCGAGGGTCTATTTCAGCTACTTTGAGTCACAGGTGTATTCATACTACTTTACTGCCTCCATGTTTACACTGAAATCAGATTATAACAGAGGAAGATTCAGAGGAAAATTAGTGAGTTTGTTTTGGCTGCACAGAATCCTGTCACCCTCAATTAGTCAAGCATCGTACAAAGAACAAGAGCCAGGACCGAGCCAGGGTGCATTGTGACCCTTTCTCATGAGTGTCTTCTCTCTAATAACAAATCATAGAGACCAGATACTCTAGTACTTTCCAAATGAACTAATGCACAAAATTTTGTATTTTGACTAAATATTTATGGATAAAAACAACACACACCAACAATAGGCCTGCAAGACACAAGGAAAATCTGCCATGTGTGACAACAGTGCCAATATCATAGATTACACGATATGACTCGCCATAAACAAGTACAAGCTTGTTTAATATTCTACAGATACAGGCTATAAATAGGTACACTGCTAACAAAACTCAAAATAATGAATGACTGATAGAAATTTTAAGCCATTTCTGAATGTGCTTTTCCTGAAAATTTAAAGTGTTTGCATGCAGAGTATGTATATATAGTGCATGTACAAAAAAATTAAAAATGATGGGCTAATAGCGCAGGATCCTCTTGCAGTAATAATGACGGCACTATTCAGCAGTCAGCACTATACTGATGAACTAAAACTAATTTAGTCTGCATGCTAGTTTACTGCAAACACAAATCACTGGATTATACAGTTATAACCGTTACCCAACTGGTGATTGCTGGTGTTTGTTTGTTTTTAATAAAAACAAATAAAAAAAGAACTTTCATGGCTCCCTTTGTAAACCCTAAATGCAGTGACAAATGTGTCCATCATCATCATCTCCACAAAACCAGCACCAGACAGTCTGTGAATGTGGTTCTTAAATCTATAAAAGGCTCAGCCTCATTTTCAACAGCACCTTCTGGCTTTGAGCCAAACTCAGGTAGAACAAATCAGCTCAATAATTACAGGTCAAAATGTTTGGCGGTAAATGAAATAAGAGAAACTGCTAAAAGAGATCCCAGCAGCCCCACAGCTGCCTGAAATATTACCATTTTATTGTTCTGAAAAAACTGAATCGCAGCATGTGGCGATGACCTTCTATTTACAAGCATAGCTGACACACAAAACTGGCAACTATTTAATTAAAGTCGCACGGATAAAACTAGGGAAGTCATATACTTCTATATATAATTCAAAATAATTTAAAAGTATTAACACGTGTCCTCTCAATAAGAAACAGCTAACCACCTGGGCTCCAGAATGCACGTCTGTTACAGTGCTTCATTCAGGGCATTAAATCACTTAAACTTTTCTTAATGCGATATTTTCTAAAACCAGAGCATAATAATAATGACATAGGTATGCTTCGCATTACAATCTGGAACTCTACTTCTTAGGGGCCTGACTATAGCCTCGTTCTCAGTTGTAGTGTAGCGTAGTTTATGTTAGTGTAACTTGCAAACAAACCCATGATGGGAGTCATTTCTTGGATCTCTCGCAACACTTTAAAATAATGTAATATGGCAGCTAAACGAAAATGATGCTCCTGGGTGTTCTCAGCGTCTTAATTGTACTATTCGAGCGGATTGGGGTCGTTACATCTGCAGAATTAAAAAAAAAAAATCCTACTTTGATCAGCTTTCGTCGTATCGCGGTAAAGTTCTAGGTAAAGTTGGCAAGTAAATTATTTACAGTGGTCCCTCTGATAATTTCCACGCTAACCGAGCAGTGGTGGTGACCACCCTGGCCTCAGCTACAGGCATGCATGGTGAAATAATGCTGTTGTACGTTGTTATTGTTGCCTTTTAACGCCACACTGTCACATAAACGCAACTGAATTTGTAGCTTATCTTGATCGGGGGGATGGGGTTATTTCTACAACAGAGAGCATCTCCGGAAATGCGCCAAAAACGTGCACGACAATAAAGGTCAATTTTAAAATATGAGGTACTTTAACGCTTTAGCTTAGTGTAGTGGCGTTTAAGATGTTGCTGTTGTTGTCGCTAGCTTGCTAAGTTAGCCGTATTTCACCTTTGAAATCTCAACCACGTCGCCATCTTGCAAGGCAGATTTTCAGCGTAGACCGGGGCGCTTAAATAGCGTGCTAATTAGGCATGTTGATGTGCTGCATGATAACTATTTTTACTTACCTCATTATAAGAAAATATATCGATGGCAGAGAAAGGTTTCCCTGTGCAGAAATATGTGGCAATAGTTGATTGTAAATCCGCGGGTTATGGGCTGTGGACGACTGTGCAGTCTGAAGGCTGCGCCGCATTTGTCGGTCGATGTCCTGGCAGAGTAAAAAAAGATTCCCCTTATTATTAATTAATCCCCAGGGTATATCTAGTCCTTTAAATATATGTTTATACGAATAAAACTAGACTCTGCAGAAAACAGAGCAAGTGGCCGCCAAAGGCCATTTTTTGCGAAGAACTTTAAAATATTATTTTGGATTGTTATATATCTGCAAGGACAATGTAATGGTGTGACAACTAAATCTTCCCCTCAAACACGGTAATGTTCTCAGTGTTTTTTTCTTTATTTCACTTTTCAGAAACGATCATTTCTCTCAATTTATACAACGATATAAACGTTTTCCTTCTTATATTTATTCAGACAAGCCAGAAAATTATTCTGTTTCGCGCTCTCATTAAAGTGAAACGAAAATAAAAGTCACCGAGACTGCAATTAGTACAAAAAATAAGGCAATCGTGGGAATAAACATGTGAACCCATGCTTGTTGAATTGAGTTATACTTCCAGTTGTTGAGTTAATTAATAAACGACTAACTTTAGGAACAGTTAAAAGACTGCACGGGGGTGTTTTTTTAGGTTTTTGTTTTGTTTTTTTACACATGGAACCAGTTACACTTCGGGCTTTTGTCTTTACACGGATTTTATGCGGTAACGGTCAAAATAATGACTTTGTACATGGCTCTCATCATAATTTTGTCCTATTTGGCTTTGATAAAATGCATTTTTTTTCGACATCGGCGGACTTTGGTGAAGTCGTTGAAGCGTGCATTGAACGCTCCACCAAGCAGAGAAACAAACGGCGAGAATATCAGGGCTCTGGTCGTAACTGCGCATCCGGATGACGAGTGTATGTTCTTCGCGCCAACGATCATACGACTCGTTGAATTAAATGCCACCGTTCATTTGCTCTGTTTGTCTGAAGGTACGGTGACAACACACTCATATTTGCATACTCAAGAAAAAAAAAAACAATATAAAGGTACAGAAAATTAAAATGAAAAATGGTCCTACCTGCTAATCGGATAGAACCGTATATTTATATATAGACCAATTAAAGACTTGTAGCCACTTTTTTGTTTGTTTGTTTGTTTGTTTTACTGTCAGTTAGAGTCACACTAGTTTTTCTCCTCTGCTCCCTGTTGTTCTTACTTGCCACCACCCCCCAAATCCAACATAAATGTATGCACACAGAGCAGATCCAGGCAAAGGAGAAATGAGTGAACAAACCGTAACTTTAAGCACATTTAATGGTTTATCCATCCCGTTTGAGTGCATGCAATGCTCTGCAGACATTCAGGAGCTCCTTAATTTTCCAGCAGTTATTCCACTACAAGAGTACCAACTGCTCATGCATCTTCCAGGAGTACAACACCACTTCCCTAAAAAGTTAAAATGCTGTGTAAAATGTAAGCTAAAACACAATTCAATGATTTGCTAAGCTCAAAACCATATTTTACGCATAATAGAACATAGAAAACATATCAGATGTTTAAGCTGAGAAAATATGCACTTTAAAAAAAGATCACTTTGAATATGAGGGCAGTAAGATTTCTCAATAAAAATGGGACAGGGCAATGTTTATCACTGTGCACCATCCCCTCTTTTTCTTTTAACAACAAGCAGTAATCACAGTAACTTTCCAAGTTTCCTTAGTCCATTTTAAATCAGCTTTGGTCCAGAGAAGACAGCTGCGTTTCTGGACAACATTCAGATATGGCTTCTTGTTTGTATGTTAGAGCTTTAACCTGCATTTGGTGATGGCACAGTGAGCTGTGTTCACAGAGAACTGTTTCGGGAAGTGTTACTGATCAAATGCAGTGATTTCATAACAAAATCGTGCCTGTTTTTAAAGCAATGCTGTCTCAGGGTCAAGCATCCTGTGCTGGCTTTTGCTCACAGAGATTTCTCCAGATTCTCTGAATCTTTAATGATATTATGTACTGTAGATGATGACATATTTGAAGTGTTCATAATTTTATGATGACCAACATTATTCTGAAATTGTTTCACAATTTGAAAACATAGTTTTGCAGACAATGGAAGCTCTGCTCATCTTTACTTCAGAGAAACTCCCTCTTTAATATTTTTTATTATACCCAACCACGTTCATTCCTTCTTGCCAGTTAACCTAATTAATTGCAGTTTGTTTCTCCATTAGTTTTTTTAGAACTACTTACATTTTTACCCCTTTGTTGCCCCCTTCCAACGTTTTTCTGACATGTTGTTGCCATCGAATTCAAAATGAGCTGATATTTTTCATTAAATAGTAAAATCCCTCTATTTAAACATATAATATATTACCTGTGTTTTATAGTGAGGAAAATCTGGGTTTAGGAGATTTGCAAATCATTGCATTCTGTTTTCATTCACATTTCAGACAGCATTCCCAACCTTTTTGCAATTTGGTTTGAAATATTATTAAAAAAGTATAAGAACAACTGAAAGAGAACATCGATGTACCTTCATAGTCTTTTTTTCATGGATTTTTAGACGTTACCCTTAATGTTGTGAACTGTTGTTCATTTTCTGTATGTCTTTGCGCACCTTCCTGTTGTCTGTGTGGCTCATCCCTCTTTTTGTTTTCTTCCTGCTTTGTTTTTGAATTTTTAATGATTTTAGTACCTACCTTAAGCCTGCATCCTTTGTGACAAGCACTGCTTAAGTTAAAAACAAGTTGTCAGGTACCAGAAGTGCAATCAAAGCTTCCCAATAAGTGGTACAAGAACAGGAAACATGGCTGTTGTTCAGAGTTCCCTTTGGGAAACCCCAGTCCTGTTCCAGAGGCCATCTGTACACCACCCCCATATTTAAAACTATAAAAACTGCTAATTATACATAATCTACTGAGAGGAATACCATATCTAACATCTATTGTGACCTCTACATGTTACGCAGGAAACTACTACAATCAAGGAGCTCAGCGTAAACAAGAACTTCTGAACAGCTGTGCCGTGTTGGGGATACCAGCCTCCAGAATCATCATAGTAAACCACAAGTAAGAAGCCATCTACCCCAAGCATGCAACATAAAAATAACAGTCATTCCGTTTTTTGCTTTTCACAATCAGGGAGTTTGTGCCACTAAATATACAGATGTGTGCGTTGTCCATTGATGTATGCTGCCTTCAGTTAAGGAGTCAGGTCTCAGCATGTGTTCCTGCTGGAGCTCATCACCCCCCTCCCTGCCAACCAGTGTCTATAAGAACAAATAAGAGAGTTGACCACAAATCACAACCCTCCCATTCTCACTGTGACAGCTCTGATGTAGCCTGACCTGATATATTACCTTTGTGTCACAGGGTTAATATATGAGTAGGCCCTGGAGGCAGCGATGGGTCAGCCCTGCGGGAAAAAAAGCTCTTTAAAGACCTTAAAAATTCCGTCATGGAATCAGTCTATTGATCCTTTTATCCGTTTACAGCTTGTATATACAGATCTATTTAAATATGCATCTTTGAAAAAGTCAAGTATTTATAGAACAAATTATCATTAAAGTATCTTTTTTGTTACTTTTGAAAGTCTTTAGAAGAACATTTGCCTGTTTGTACACCCTGAGCAATCAATCAGACTGTTTAAGCAGTCACAAAGGATTAGTTAGCGATCCCTGGGAAAAAATAACTAGGCACTCTGGGATGTCTGTACCTGAGCTGAAAGTATTTGTTGGAAGTTTTATCATGTTAGTTGCATGATGATATTTTTCTCCTGAGTACAGAATTTAATTATATAAAATGGGACGTGACCTAAATAAAGCCCTTTATTCTTCAGTATTGTGTTCAAAACTTGATATTTACGTCCATTTAAGGTTCAGTGATGTGTAAGAGGTAATCCTTTTAGTAATGCTAGTTCCACTGGAAAACCTATAAAAACGTGTGTCTCGGGGAGGCAGGGGTTAAAAAGAACTGTGTCACTCTTTGGTGGCACAACAATTTTCTTGCAGAAAGATGCCCATGCATTCCAGTTTTGTTGCAGAAACACAGAACAGGTTATGCTACAGCTAAAAGCACAATAGAAGCAAAAGCTTTGCATCATAAGGATTTTAGTCACCAAATGAAAGTCGTCTGTCTCTGCCTGCTGGTGAGGTGAAGTTACACAGAAAAGGTAATGGTAAAGGGTATTGTTTTCCCCTCTCCTGTGGATCAACTGTGCAGCTTTTCTTGAAAATGTTTTGAGTTTCTAAGAACATCAGGGCTGCCTACATGTGAGTGTCTCCATGTTGGCTCACCAGGAGAGCTGTATGAACTCTGGCACTAACCTGGAACTCAGTAATAAGCTGGCAGACTGCCCAGATTGTCTGCCCTGGAGAGCATTGCTTGTGTGTGTGTGTGTGTGTGTGTGTGTGTGTGTGTGTGTGTGTGTGTGTGTGTGTGTGTGTGTGTGTGTGTGTGTGTGTGTGTGTGTGTGTCACACATGCACACACTTCCCATTCTATCATCTTGTGCACACAGAATATAGCTGAACTTTGATCTTAGGGCTCTCTGCACTTCTGCTGAACTGGAGTGTAGCCCATTTTCCCTTTCTGTGTATTCTGTTGTTTGCCCAAAACATACACCTAATCAGCACTTTAAGAGCCCGAGTTCCACTCTCTGACAGTCTGCCTCTCTCGTGCTCTCTCGATCTATCCCACCCCTCCTCCTCTTGTCCATGTCTGCTGAAGCCAACTGCCAAGGACTGTGGGATACATTTTGGCCACGCTCTAAGCACTGCTAATGTAGGTCATTCCAAAATGTTTTTTCCTTGGCGTGTCTGTACACAGCTAGCCAGTCTTTGGCTTTTTGCTCTTAAGCCCCTCCGTTCAAGTTCAAAGCTTGAAATCTAACACACAATAGTCAAATAGTGCTCAATTACACAGACAGTGCTATCTTTTAGGCATAATCTCAGCAAAGATAGGGCTATGTAGCCATCAGATTTAGAGGCTTTTTTCTACGATTTGAATAGGAGGATCAGTGTGCGTCTATTTGTGCACATCTGTTAGCCGCATTAAACCTATAATGTTCACGTTTGCCTAATTTTATAACTGCGGGGGCGGGGGGTGTCTATTTTTTATACTGAGGTGTGTTTCTAATATTCATAAATATTGGATACTCATGTGAACACAAATATGTCATTGTATATCTCACTAAAATAAAATTGTATGTTTGGCGATCATTTTGTGGTTTGTCAGATGGGTATAGGGAGTGATACTGATAGCTGATATTAAGCACCTGATCCCCTCCAAACAAGGAAGTAAGGGGGGAAGTGAGCAGAATGTTTTATTTAATTGGTTGATTATTTTGTGCAGGTTTTAATAAGTGAATTATTTTGTACATCAATGTGTCAGAAAAATTATGCATACTTGGGTTCAGCCTCTCAGTAATTTTTGAGCCTTTTTCACAAAGTTGCTGTGTTATATTAGAGAGGATTGGGAAAGATCCAAAGGATATGAAGAAATATTACAATTCTTCTGTTTTTGGTCCCTCCAGCTGTGAAACATTGATCCCATATGCTTTAGTCATTGGGGAAAATAGCTGATGTTTAGAGCCACAGCGTTTTTGTTGGTTTTTGTTCGATGTGGCTCCTTTTGTAATGCAACCACTAGCTAACTAACACAAATAACGTGCTGATTGCACATAATAACCCCCACTGGTCACAGCAGATGGCTGCCCCTCCTCTGAGCCTGGTTGTTCCCGAGGTTTCTTCCTGTTAAAAAGGAGTTTTTCCTTCTCACTGTCACCAAGTGCTTGCTTATAGGAAGTCATCAGTTGTTACAAATGGGAAACTTGGCAATGACAACCAATATCATTTTTAGATCAGCTTGTAAACATATCAGTTTCATCTCTGAAGTTGGTTATTTCAGTATGGTTATGGTTATATATGGTTATTTCCATATTTATTGGAATGATTCGCTTTTGAAGCCTCAAGTGTCAAATAGAAAGAACTGCAATTTCTGGCACTTCTAGTGTGGCTTTACGTCCACATCAGTGATTCTCAAAAGTTGGAGTGGGGCCTCCTGGTGGGCCACAACGGTACTGCAGGTGGCCTGTAGTTATATTTATATAAATGTATTTACTTACATTATAACTGGTAATAGGAGGTAGTGATTTTGTGATATTACTCATTACTCTGACCTAAATTTACTGCTCTTCTATTGAAGTTTGTGCCCCAGTGGCAGGTGAGTCACACAATGGCCTTAACACTTTGCATGTGACTAGGTAGCTTTAGCAATTTTTAACCTACGGCCTCTGTTGTTTATGTTTTTTGAATTACATTTTTTAAGAAAATACATCACTCTCTCTTGTACTTTGATTAGAGTGAAGAGTTAAGATTGGGTGGGCCCTGTTGGATTTTCTGTTTTTTAAGAAGGCCGTAGGATTGTGTTTTTTTTATATGTCAGATTTCGGTGGTACTCACTCACAACTGTATCAGTGTTCTCCAAGATCACAGGAATAATATGCGCCTTCTTCTTTACATTATGATTTTCCCTTTAGTGCACACTGAATAGGACAGCTGTGTTGACAGTATCTAGGGGCCCCGGTGCATGTTGGGGCCTTTGTGATCAAGCTCAATCTGAGCACGCTCTGCTGCCTCTCCACTTGCTCCGGCATGACCTCTGTCTGCTCGCTGGAACTTGATTATAGCTGCTCGCTGCACAAATCCAGCCATTCTGCTTCTTCATTACATTATCCATCAGACTAAAGTGAAGTCTCACTCTGTCTGGCTCACCTCATTTCTTTGTGACTTCAATAATTGTACTTCCCTGTTAACATATTTCACGTGTACTCTGAAAGCTTCTCGCAGAAGTAAACAATCAACTAATAGCATCTGTTGTCAATTGGATTAGTGTAGTTCTCTGTAGTCATGTAAACACAGAGCTTCTCACAAGTTTCAGAAAAGGAAAGTGGTACTCACAGCAGAGACACCATATCCACACACAAGCATTAAATATACATTGATCAGTGGTTAAAAATAGTCCTGGCTGATTTATAAGCTCATGGCAGGGCCAAGTAAACCGTGATGAGATGTTCCAGCCCTGCCACTGACCTCTGGCTATACTTTTACTCAAGATTCATTTGTCAGCAGCACAGACCGGCCTCTGTGTAGTCACACTGTTAGTTTTCCATTCACCGAACCTTGCAGCCAACAACAAATTTTGAATTTTGTCACATTAAATCCCTCTTTTTCTGCACAAATTACTTCCAAAACAACAGTAAGATAATAATTTCCATGGTGAATAGCACACATCTATTCTATCATGGTTCTTTTTCTGCCTTATAAGTAGTTAAATATGGGTGAATATTGGCCATACCTGCAGCCGCACATGTCTGTAAATTATCATGAAACATCACGTGTAAGTTAGTGTTGTTACTATAGTTGTAACTGCCTTATTACATGGGGATATTAGGGGCGTACAATTGGCGCGTAGTGGCATCTCAGCCATTCCCAGCAGGACATATAATCTGACTGTGTGGACAGAAGTCTGGCAGTTGCGTAGACCTGTGGTCCATGTGACCAGACTAAACAAGCCCTCTCTGACACACACACACACACACACACACACACACACACACACACACACACACAGAATCCCTTTAGTGGGCCAAAGTTCAACAACTGCATACAGATGCCTGCAAGCAATTAGACATCCACATGCAAAGCTACAAAAGGGAGCTGGGGAGGTTACTTTAGGACATTTTGCACTGTTGCCATGGCAAAGGTGACACTCAGCCTGCATCCTGCTTGAGAAAGGTCAGGTGTCTTTTATCTTTTTTTGTTCTTTTTTTTTTTTTACTTCGCTCCTCCTTCCTCTCACGGCTTTCGCACAGCTACAGTTATCGAGAGTCATTCAATGTTTTGATGTTGAAATGTTTTGAGTAATAAACGATTAAATGCAGCAGTGAGAATAATGCATCATGAATATCTCACTCTGGTTTTACTCTCTTTTAGCCCAAAAGCAGGTCCATACACACAGCTGTTATTAAATGTAGGTCACTGGTATCCAAGTGCCAGAGTGGGGCATTCACTCGATGACAGACAGTTTTAAACTATCTGTGAACCCCTGACCCTACGCCTCTCCTTCTGATGACACAGTCAGCCCTCCAACCCAACCCCACCCATGCAGTCTCACAACAGCATGTCATGGCATTGATGTATCTCCCTATCTATATGTTTCCCTTGAAAGAAAAAACAACATCAATCTATAAACTACTGTTCTAAATATTTTTATTTCTTCTTTGCCTTTGTACACGGACATGCCACAATTTTAACATTGTGCTAGAAACATTTGTCAGATATTCTGGTCCATATCAAAATGACAGCATCACACAAGTGCTGCAGATTTGTCGGCTGTACATCCAGGATGCAAATCTACTGTTCCACCACATCTCGAAGGTTTGACTGGGATCTTGTGACTGTGGAGGCCATTTGAGTGCAGTAAACTCATTGTCAAGTTCATGATATAAGCTTTGTGACATGATGAGTTATCCTGCTGGAAGCAGCCAACAGAACACAAATATACTGTGGTCAGAAAGGGATGGACGTGGTCAGCAACAAATTCAGGTGGCCTTTGACATTTAAACGATGCTCATGGGATGGTGGCGCTTATTGTGGTCTTCTGCTGCTGTAGCCCATCTGCTTCAAGATTGAACATGCACCGCATTCAGAGATGCTCTTCTGCATACTGTGGTTATTATGAGTGCTTATTTGAGTTACTGTTGCCTTCCTAGCAGCTTCAAACAGTCTTCTAGCCATTCTCCTCTGACATCAACAAGAAATTTCACCCAGTGGACAACTGCTCACTGGATATTTTCTCTGATTATTCTTTGTAAACTGTAGAGATACTCATGCAGGACAGTAAGCCGTTTATGACCATCTGGCACCAACAACCACGCCACGTTCAAAGTAACTAAAATCACATTTCTTCCTCATTCTGATGCTCAGTTTGAATTTCTGCAGGTCATCTTGACCGTGTCTACAAGCCTAAATACACTGAGGGATCAGTTGATGAGATATTTATGTTAATGAGCAGGTGTACCTAATGCAGTGGCAAGTGAGTGTGTTTATATTGTGTTTCTTTTTTTTCTCTGTCTCTCAAGTATAGGACATTAAACAACCATAGAAAGCAGTGCTTCCGTTTTATAGCCTAAAGGGAGTGTGCATGTTAGTGGGCCAAGAGAGTCAGCAGGCCAAGTGTGATGTTTGATGTGGACTCTGTGGAAACGAGGGCCTCCAGGCGTTTCAGATATACACAATACTAAGGGCCTTCAGACCCATAACCTCTGTATTTCCCAGCGCTCCCACATGTTTGCATTCTACAACAGCCCCTTTTTTTTTTAAATAAAAGCTGTGTTAAATGTTCAAACTGGTTACAAAGTATAACTCTGTTTTAATATTAACTGGATATATAACCGCAGTCCCTTTCTTCCTTTTTTTTTTTTCTTTTTTTTTTTTCCCTACAGAAAACTTCCAGATGATCCCAAAGCAGAATGGAGCGTCTCATTGGTCTCCTCTGAAATCCTGAAGCACATAAGAGCTCACTCCATCAACATGGTACGCCTCGCTCTGTGTTTGGTTTGTGCCTTTCAAAGAAGTGGCTTTTGTGTAATTTCCTGTACGGTGTCACCACACAATTTCCCCGCCATTATGTGTTAGAAATACACGTACTGTATTGTTTTCTTTGTACAATGTGTTTTGGCACCATAGCTTCCTTGTTGATTATCCCAGTTTCACGGTGGTCTGCATAATAACCTTGTCAGCTGCCATCCTTTTCAGTCCTAACTAGACTGCATTTTGAGGCTTCTTGAAGCCAGGGGGAAATGGCCTGTGCTCTGTGTGTACGCAGAGATTCTTATCATACCCAATGCAGTTCCGCACTATTAGTTAATGGGAATTATGTAAATTGAGAATCGGACAATTTCTTTCTCAGCAACGACAAAAATAGTCACAGAAAGTACAGCAGCATTAATGGCGGCGGGTGAGGGTCTTCATGGTAGAAAATGGAGAAGCACGACTGAGTTATTCTGCTTTAGCTACTGATCTTTTTTGGCTATCAAAGATAACAAACAAACAGGCAGTCTCCTCCCATCCTGTCACGCGCCACAGCGAAAAGCACCTTTAGTGAAAAAGTAACTTAAAGAGTCCTTCAGTTGCACAGAAAACATTTTCTCTAATGAATATAAGAAGGGGAAAGCACCGAGGAAACAGACTTCCGTTTCCTTTTTTCCAACTAAATAATGTTGTTTGTTTGGTTAAAGTGTTTTTGCACTTATAGATGCAAAGATCACGCGTTATTTATAACATATTGGGTTTGGCTGCTTAAACTTGTGCTTGTTTGCAAAGTCATGGTAGAATATCGCCTGAGCAGAGCAAGCACTTCAAGTCTTTTAGTTGAGTTTTGTTCTCTTCCCTTTGACCTGATTTTTTTTTTCACCTGTTTCCTCTGGTGTGCAAGCATGCATGCACAAAAAAGGCTTTTAAATATCAGTTGTCAGCTGCCAAAAAGCCTCCACAGTCACACACAGAAACCTAAGAAAATCTTTCTCTCTGCCTTTGCCTCAGCTTCTAGATACCCAGACTCTGGCTTTTCACCCACACAGTGACATATTTTGTTGTTTCAGGTGCTGACCTTTGATGGAAGCGGCGTGAGCAGCCATGCCAATCACATAGCTATCTATAACGCTGTCAGGTACAGGAAAGACTTTAAGATTTTTGCCATTAAGAAAACCTTTTTATTTTATTTTTTCAGTTCCTTAACTTAAAGATGCCATTTTGAGGGGATACTCTGTGACTTAAACACAGAAAGCAACTCACCCTGCTATCATTAAACACAATCCAGGAAAATGCTGAACATTTGGACCCACATCAACATCCATCGTTCCAAATGTTTCCCCACCAGTACACACACACACACACCATGTTTTTCCAGAATTGGTCTGTTACATAGCTGAGAGGTCATCCAAACAGAGTCCTCAGAGGCACTCGGCTCTGCTCCCAGCGAGCAACAGTAAATCCTGTCCCTGAAGTGGTGAGGTGGGAGGGCAGCTTTGGTTTTGAGCGGCCGGCCAAGCAAGAAGTTGCATCAGACTGTTGATTTGAAACAAAAAAAAAGAAAAGAAAGTGTTTTGCACACTGAAGAGAACATCGCAGTCCCCGTACCACACTTACCTGTCTGCGCAGTGAGCCGTGCTCTTTTCTCTCATAAGGTTCTCTGTTCATCTGTGGGCCTTGAGTTTTGTGCTCTCCAGATCGAATCTGGAAATTCCCATTTGACTAGAACACAAAGGGGGGAGAGGCTGAGTGCGAGTTTCACAGCCTCTAAATCTTGACAGTGTGCTGTCGTTTTCTGTCAACGTGTTAATAACCATTGCATAAAAAAATGAAAGTGGAAGAAAACTTCCAAAAACCTCTCTCCAGTATTTGATATATCCTTCGACACACACACACACACACACACACGCAGAGTGGCCACTTCCATGACATTTTCTGTGTGCAGCACTGATGTTCACTTATTTTTCTTACAGGCATCTCGCTTCCACTGGAGAAGTACCCAATGGTAGGTTTGACACTGGGAGAACTTTTAAGAGGCTTCTAAGCTTAGGAGGGTTAGATTCACTGATCACTCTCAGAACAGTCGTCTGTAAAAGTAATTCTTGGGGTACTTTATCCTGCTTGTTTTGGTGAAAACGGTACAGTATGCTTGCTGTGAATATGTTCATCACCGTGAAAGCTTTAGGTAGCACTTTATATTAAAATGCAACGTTCTTTCACAGGAGAAACGCCACCTCTCCAGCTGCGTTTTTGCAGAGAACCATGCAAAGTACACTGGCTGGTTTTTTAATGTACAGCGCCCTCTACTGTTCTTAAAAGCCGCATGAGCATTGTATCTCCACTAAAGGCGCTGGTCTGTTGGTGGCAGCGTGAAGAATGAATTGGACCTAAACGCTAAATGTGATAAGAATGTACCATCAAACTTCTGAAGACTTTTTGACTGCAGATGTTAGAATGTCTTTTGTGTCTCTTTAAGAGGATTTTTTTTTTTTTTTTAATTTAAAGAAATTTCCAAAATGACTAGATTTTCACTTTTGGTTTCTAAGTTCTCGTGGTGATAAATTCTGGGAATTCTATCTAACAGAATGTAGAAGGAAAAGTAGGACAGTAAGGTGGGGGGACATGCTACACAACCTTATTTGCTTATCTGATAAACATTACAACCCAAAGGTCATACCAAAGCATAAATGTTTGAGCAAAGAGGTGATAAGAA
Source organism: Oreochromis aureus (assembly GCF_013358895.1). Taxonomy (NCBI): domain Eukaryota; kingdom Metazoa; phylum Chordata; class Actinopteri; order Cichliformes; family Cichlidae; genus Oreochromis; species Oreochromis aureus. The sequence continues at coordinate 8,415,143 of NC_052951.1, read as the reverse complement.
ACAGACATTCAGGTAATCATGAACCCACACCATAAACAGAAACACACTTCTTTCTATGGTAGAAGCTCGTCGATCCGCTTTGCCCACATGAGCTCGGTGGATGATCTTGACCAGCAGCATGCCATTAACTGTGGTTCTTTGTTAGTAGGAATTTACACCTCAGCTGTTAGACTGGTCTTACACTAAAGGGGAAGTAGATGAGAATTCAGAGTGACATTAATCCTCGTCACTCAGCTGTAAAACAAAGCTCCCTGCTCTTTTCCTAAACCTCTGAGGTTCACGTGTTTCTGCCACAAGACAATAACTGAAAGAAGTACTGACAGTTTGTGTTTTTGTGTAGCATAGCAGTACCAGGCATTCTCACTTCAAATGAACTGTATCACAAATGATGATGTTGTGCTGGTGTGGCACCTGGATGATGGCCTCATTAAATGCATGCTTCTGAAGTAAGCATTTAAAAACATTAACAGCTCTGTCTTTTCTCCCAGACTGCACTTTGCTCTCCCTGGTGACCGTTGGCCTTCTCAGGAAGTACATCTCCTTCTTGGATGTTCCCCTCAGCTGGTTTCTGCCCTCATGTGTCTGCTGTATTATAGGCTCAAAGGCCTACAAGCAAGCCAAAGTAAGCCTCCAAGTAGAGACTGTATGTTGGCAGGACTTTATGTTCTCTACTCTGAGAAGTGCACACTCTAATAAGATCATGTACAGTCTACACTAACACTCAAACTGTCCCTGTTTTTGAAGGAAAAGCACATTTGTCAATTATCTGTTATCATTTTCAACAGTTTCATTTTATCTAACATGAAACTGTTGGAAATGTTTTCATGTTATATTAGATAACATGACACTGCTGTTAAATGTGACTGAGGGGAGAATGGAGCGGGAGATCGACAGACAGATTGGGCGTGTCTGCGGTGTTGCACGCGCTGTACCCATCTGTACCCATCCCATCTGTAGTGGTGACGAGAAAGTGAGCATAAAAGCAAACCTGTCGATTTATAGGTTGATCTACGACCGCGAGCTCTGGGTAGTGACCAAAAGAATGAGATTGCAGATACGAGCTGCAGAGATGAACATCCTCCAAAGGGTGGCTGGACTTTCTCAGAGGTAGAGCGAGAAGTGTGGTCATTTGGGAGGGGCTGATAGTAGAACCGCTACTCCCCCACATCGAAAGGAGTCAGTTAAGGTGGTTCAGACATCTGAATAGGATGCATCCTGGACAATGATTAATGGAATCATTATTACAAATAATGTTTTCCAATAAAATATCTCCATTTAAGATAAGATAAGATAACTCTTTATTGTCATTGCACAGTCATACATAGTACAATAGTACAATGAAATTGGAAAAACTGTCCCATGTCGGCACTACATACAACACGACACAACACAGTAACTTAACTTAGTAATAAAATGAAGAATCAGTGTATGAGTATTGCACACTATTATTATTGCACATTTACTAATAAAGACTGTTGTTCAGCAGCCAGCACACCGATGTTCCAACAATACATTGTTTCCTAATGCAAGCTATAGGTTAAAGTGATCATTAGTAAAACTCTTTGTTGTGCTGATTACAGAAACAACAGCTTTGGTTGGATTATAATCGTCATTTTTTTATCCCCTGAAAGCCTGCCAGGTGTAACTCTTGAAGCTCCTTTTAGAAATGAGTGGTTCTATCATATTTTAGCCTTGCTTTTAGACCAAAATGACTGGGTGTAGATCAGAAGTTAGCGAGGGTTGTCACTGTGTGTGCAGCTCACCTTAGAAAAACCCTGAAACTGTTCTAGCCGGCATCAAACCACATTTTTATTCATATGTACTGAGGTGTCAAAACTTGTCATTTGGGGTACAGAGGAGGTCGTCAAATGCCGCCTTTATGTGGGGAAGAATTCAAACAAAAGAAAATAAAAAATAAAAAAATTCCATGCATGCACACCCACACAAACCCACAACAAACAACTCCTGTGGACGACTCCTTTCACAGAAAGGCAAAAACTAACCAGAATAAAAAGAGAATTTGGAGGCCTCATCACACAGCTAAGGAAGGGCATTATAAAGTACATTCAACTATTTAATTTTAAAAACAGAATTAATTATAGAGCACCATTATAAGTCAGATTGTGCTGGTTTACTGACTGACGAGTATTAACCTTTAACAATTTCAAAATAACTAAATCTAAACGAAAAAGTGATTTTCTTACAAAAACATGGACATTTCTGACTGAACCCAGTTTTGTGTGTTAGTGTAGGTGCTGAAAAAGCAAGAGATAAAGAGGATGGAAATGACCTTGCCAAGACACTAAGTACATTGGTGCTTGTGTTGCTGTTTGGACCACTACTGGCTGTTTGTTATTTGAGATTTTAACATGTCAACCTTAGAGTTGTGTTATCTCCCTTAAAAACACCTTTGTGTTTTTTTCAGGCTGCCATGCTCTGCCATCGCACTCAGCTGCTGTGGTTTCGTTACCTCTACATCACGTTCTCACGCTACATGTTCATAAACACATTCCAAACCATTGCTCAGGGACCAAAGAACCTGAAGATCTATTAAAAGCTCTGATGCACTGATTGCCACATTTATTACACTACAGGGAATTTAGAAGCTGTTTACAAATGTCTTTGATACTCTGTTAATAGCAGTAGGTGATATGCATTTTTCTTAAACACTGTTATTTTTTAAATAATATTTAATAATACAAGAAACTTCTCATCCTTTTTTGTTACAGAAAAACTTTTATTGACTCAGTCACAACACTCTATTAAAAATATGGAGTATTTAAGCTTTTACTTTTACTTTAACCTCCTAGGACCTGCCGTCCACATATGTGGACATCACATTTTGGGTTATTTAGACCAAAATACTCAATTTTGCTCTACAAGGGCCTGATATCCACTTACGAGGACATTATACTGCTACTGTTCTATCGAAATTTTAAACGAATATCCTCATATGTGGCTCTCATTTTTCTTAAAAACAAAAATAAAGTAAAAAAAAAAAAAAATCTGGTAATTCTTCGTTTTTACATTCATCGAGCCCCAATATGCCCAAATATCAAAGAGAAATTAAAAATGCATGCCGTGGAAGAGTTCGGGTCTTAGGAGGTTAAAGACCAATGAAAGTACTGTTGAATGTTTCTGATGTCATGCTGATTGAAAAATAAAGTTTTTTTATATGACAGTAGTGTTAGTTTTCCTCTGGTTTTGACATGTCTCTGATAGTTTTGTGAACTTGCATACTTTCTTCCCACTTCTCCCCACAAAAGTTCTCCACTGTGACACTGTGCACAGTACCTGGATCCAGACAATGTGGAGCAATGCCTAATGGAGATGAAGACATGAATAACAGAAGTTTGTCATTTGATTCGCATTCAAATCCCACTGTGAACATACAGTTTCTGTTTGCTACAAATAGCATAAAAACATGACATTAAAGAGACAACTGGGTTGCTTGGTGTGGAGTAAACATTAGCAGGGTGTTGAATTCTGTTTACAACACATGGGATCAAGTGTGTTGGTGAGTTGTCAGGGTCATACCATATCCGTCTGGGTTGGAGCGTGGTGTGTAGAAACTTTGAACTCCACAGGTTTTACAGAAGGTGTGTTTTGCAACATGAGTGTTAAATGTGTACGTGGTCAGATTTTCCAAACCCTAAGAATGGAAAAAAACAAAGTATGCTAAAATTCAATCTTCATTTTAAATATCCAGGACTGTGGAAGTCTTGAGTCAACTCTAATTTGTTTATTTTGCTAGGAAAATATGAAATAGGTGTAGTAATTTATTTTAATATATGTGCAAACATACATGGAAACACGGTATATAAGGCAAAAGTAGATTTGAATGACTTTGAAAGTCAGTGTTTGGTATAGCCACCTTTATTCTTCCACACAGGCTGAATTCTTCTAGACGAACTTTCCTGTAATTTATTTAAATAGTCTTCAGGAAAAGTTCTCTGGGATTCTTTTTTAGGAACATGACTTCCAGATACTGCTCATCTGCTGGAGACAGGCCTGCCAGTCATTCTTTTGTCCTCCACCTTACAGTTTCCTCATTTTTTTAAGGACACACTGCACACCATGCCAAGATATTCCATGTTTTTAGCTAACAGCTTGAGTTAGGTGCTATTTACAACAAACAACCAAACAAATTTCCCACCTGTGGGACTAATAAAGGTCATCTTATTTTATGCTTGAATGATTCATAGGACGGTGTTAAGTGGCTTCGCGAATAATTAATTCCAGCTTTCTGACAACCTTCAGAAATCCTGAAGAATTAATGGTCAAGACCACTTTGAAAAATTACAAAAGAGTCTGGCTCCTTTGGAAGCAATACATAAAAAATAAGGGTGCCTCTAGACTTTTACAGTACTGTATATTGAATAAAACAATGCATTTCAAGCAGAGCTCCTTACCTGTATGAGCGTGAAGCGATTTTTTGGCGCAATGAAATGATGATTTTGCTTCTTTGTGCAAATGCTGCAACTGGAGAAAACATATCAGTTCATATGGATTAAAGTGTATGTGCAGCAGTGTTTGAAATGCCTTCAACATGGCATGAATAAGATATTTGAAAGTTTAGGCTATGTTCCAGAATTACCACGTAGTTTTTATCACTGAATTAATTCTTGTTCTTAATTGTTCTTACTTGCAATGAAAAACATGGAGGTCTGGGGAATTCCAGACTTCAAATCGCACAGCCCCACAGTGGCAGCCACCTGTATGTTTCACCAGATCCATGCTGTAATTGAATCAGTATAAATACATTTACAATGAGATTTGGGAAGGATTCACCTTTTTAAGCCACATGAAGGAAAATGCTAGAATGTCCCTATCCAAGTCTTACGTAAAGTTCAAGTTGAAAGGGTGTCACGTGTTAGTTGTGAAACTTGCTGACGTGGAGCTCCCAACCAAAAGTTCCAGTCATTCTGCCATGGAAAACAATGAACCTGATTAAAGTGCAGCTCTGATAAGAACCACATTTGCATTGATAAAGAACCTTTTACCTACAGAGGCTAAGCTTTTGTTTCAAACACAGCTACTCATGTGCTCATTTTATATTTAAAATAAAAGTCAGATTTCTTGTTTTTCCAAGGTGTGAACATGTTGATTATATGTTAACCAGACCTACTTCCTGCTTGCAATCTTTTCCTGGAACACTTTGAGACGGTCCACATAACAAAGGGCAGGGCGAGGTACAGCAGGCTTGCACAAACACATTCCTCAGAGGCAGAACTAGATCAGCCAGATGCCCTGCTCTGTGTTGGAAAGCAAATGCGTGGTGCACCAGGAATTGGGTTTCATATGACACAGTGCCAGAGGGGTGGGCTAACAGAATGCTGTGACCCAAATACATATTTTATTTGAATCAGGGCTCTCAGAGCTGCATTACAGCCAAACTCCCAAAAATAGAAACCCACAAGGCCCCATCTGAGTCTAAGCTGATTTAGTTTACAGTGCTACCTTTAATAGTGGTGGGCGCTAAAAGTAGGCACTGATCAGTAGTTACAGTCCTGGAAATAAACTTTAGAAACCAGCAAATATAAAAATTAGATGCTCAGTATGTCTAAACAGATATATCACTCAATACCCTGCAGTCATTCCCTACAATGTTCAATCTGACGTTACCTTGTTGGAATTTTCTAGTCTCAACTGGGTGTTGACAACATGCCGAAACTAGATGAACTCGTGTTTTCTTGATGTTGCTCATGGAAACAAAATGAAGAGATGTCATATTATCTAAGGGACTTACAAAGTAGAGAAGCATTACACTAAAGCTGTTAGAACTGTTCAGCTCAAGCCACAAAGATAACAATATGTCTCTGAGGCCTGAATAAGTTTATCATACTTTATGAGGAAACTAAATATTTATCATTGTGTTCAGCAATGTAGATAATGTAGTTGAATTTCTACCCCTCATACAGGTTTATCTTTGCAGTGGAGACTTGACAATGACCTGTCTGTGTATGTGCATCATCAGACTGAAGAGAAACATACCAGTCATGCTTTTATTTTATAGTAACTTTCATGCCCATATTTTCACTGATAACAACTAGATTCAAATAAACCAAGCTAGCATTTGAATACGCTACTTAATTTTAAGTTACACAGTAAAGGATCCCTATAAGTTGGCAACAGAAAACAGCACATCAGGTCTGCTAAACCTTGCTTATCATCAACGTTAGGTGTGCATATACTGTGCATCTATGCATGCGCGGTGTGCCCATAATCAGTATCGTATCTCATTGGTGGCCTATTTTGTACTGATGTCCTGACTATTTATCATTAATGCATTTTTTTTAGATGCGTAGTGTAATAAGGATGGCTTGCTAAATAAAATAAATGAGGTCGGACAACTTCCGCCTTAAAATATCCTGCTGTCGCGTCAGCTGCTATTACGTTTACTAAGCGCGTTGCCATCTGTTAAAGGTTGAAAGATCTAATAGAGATGAATAGAATTCCTGAGTGTACATGTCAGTCTCGGTGTGTTAGTCATACGAATAGTCATTCTGACATGGCGAACTCTTATTTTTCAATCTATATCCATGACGGTGACGCTTGAATGTGACACGTAGTCTATACTTCTATGGACTAAAATATATATAATGGTTTGTCGATTTAGGTCACGTTTAAGCTTCTTGTTTTAACCTTCTTGTCATAACCAATGACTGTAGAAACAGTCATAACCAGAACTTTGTCATGAAACGTTACTTACTGTAACACAGCAACCAATCGCTGATCAAACAAACAACCGGTGTCATCCAATCAGAAGCTCGGAGAAGATTCCCGTTGCTGTGCTGGTTCGAGCAAATTCCGGAGCCAGAGCCGTAGTGCATAGAGATATTATTCCGCGGGGGAGGATTTATGAGTACATTCTTGCAAACACGATAGTCTTGAAATGACTTTGAAATAATTACGTTCTACATTATTGTAGAACTAAGTTATAAATATTGGAGTTATAAATATTGAAGCAGTGACTTTTGGAAGGGTGGGAACTACTTATTAATGCGGATGGACATTTCAGGATGACGTGTGCACCTCCATACTATATAACACACTGCTAGACAATACTCCCGCAATTCTACAAACAAAGAAGGAAGACAAGTTTGTGCTGTAGAGCAGTTTCTGACGTCACTTATCAGTCGTAAGTGTTTTTCTATTTCTATTTCTTTTGATATTCCAGAAAAGGTTGTTTGTTTTTAACAAATGTGTTGCATTAGTATCACTGTGTTGAACGTTATTTGGGTTGCGCTAACGAGGTCTCCAAAATACAGTAGTCTTTCCGAATTATATTTTTCTCTTATATAAAGTTTGTACGTATTTCGTCGTCGTTTCATAGTCAATTTTCGTTTTCCTTTTTTTTTCCTTTTTTTTTTTTTTTTTTTTTTACTACCCTTTTGTTACGCAGCAGCGTTTCGGTAACGTTCGCATACAGCAGTGACTCAACATTTCCAGTATCCTCCATTACCGACTGCTGAACAAAAGGAAGGTCACTGAGATCTCAAAATGGCGCTTGGGCTGAAATGGCTCCTGCCGTTCTCATTCTTAGGCGCTTCATAGTAATTTTATTTACTACCCTTTTTTTAAAAAAGCTTTTTAATCCCTATTTGAGCTTAAGCTTAAAGTAATGTAATTTCTAATGCATTTATATTGTTTTTTTGGTAAAGAGGTTTTTAATCAATAATTCACCTTTATCTATTTATTCATATTTATCTGGGGGTTTTTGTGTGTGTTGGAGTAATGTCAAATGTTTTAAATTGTTTTTAATTCTTAATAAATATCCATCCATTTTATACAGGAGAAAACATGCAGATCTTTGTGAAAACCCTCACTGGCAAGACCATCACCCTGGAGGTTGAGCCCAGCGACACCATCGAGAATGTCAAGGCCAAAATCCAGGATAAGGAGGGCATTCCCCCTGACCAGCAGAGGCTGATCTTTGCTGGCAAGCAGCTGGAAGATGGCCGCACCCTCTCCGACTATAACATCCAGAAGGAGTCCACCCTCCACCTTGTCCTGCGTCTCAGGGGTGGCATGCAGATCTTTGTGAAGACCCTCACTGGCAAGACCATCACCCTTGAGGTTGAGCCAAGCGACACCATTGAGAACGTCAAGGCCAAAATCCAGGATAAGGAGGGCATTCCCCCTGACCAGCAGAGGCTGATCTTTGCTGGCAAGCAGCTGGAAGATGGCCGCACCCTCTCTGACTACAACATCCAGAAGGAGTCCACCCTCCACCTTGTCCTGCGTCTCAGGGGTGGCATGCAGATCTTTGTGAAGACCCTCACTGGCAAGACCATCACCCTGGAGGTTGAGCCAAGCGACACCATTGAGAATGTCAAGGCCAAAATCCAGGATAAGGAGGGCATTCCCCCTGACCAGCAGAGGCTGATCTTTGCTGGCAAGCAGCTGGAAGATGGCCGCACCCTCTCCGACTACAACATCCAGAAGGAGTCCACCCTCCACCTTGTCCTGCGTCTCAGGGGTGGCATGCAGATCTTTGTGAAGACCCTCACTGGCAAGACCATCACCCTGGAGGTTGAGCCAAGCGACACCATTGAGAATGTCAAGGCCAAAATCCAGGATAAGGAGGGCATTCCCCCTGACCAGCAGAGGCTGATCTTTGCTGGCAAGCAGCTGGAAGATGGCCGCACCCTCTCCGACTACAACATCCAGAAGGAGTCCACCCTCCACCTTGTCCTGCGTCTCAGGGGTGGCATGCAGATCTTCGTGAAGACCCTCACTGGCAAGACCATCACCCTGGAGGTTGAGCCAAGCGACACCATTGAGAACGTCAAGGCCAAAATCCAGGATAAGGAGGGCATTCCCCCTGACCAGCAGAGGCTGATCTTTGCTGGCAAGCAGCTGGAAGATGGCCGCACCCTCTCCGACTACAACATCCAGAAGGAGTCCACCCTCCACCTTGTCCTGCGTCTCAGGGGTGGCATGCAGATCTTCGTGAAGACCCTCACTGGCAAGACCATCACCCTGGAGGTTGAGCCAAGTGACACCATTGAGAATGTCAAGGCCAAAATCCAGGATAAGGAGGGCATTCCCCCTGACCAGCAGAGGCTGATCTTTGCTGGCAAGCAGCTGGAAGATGGCCGCACCCTCTCTGACTACAACATCCAGAAGGAGTCCACCCTCCACCTTGTCCTGCGTCTCAGGGGTGGGCAGTAAAGCAATAATTCGATACAATTCCATTAATGTTGCTTCCTTAAAATAAACAGGTGATGGTATATAAATGCCTTGTTACGAAATTGTTCCCCACTGCTAAGGTTTTAACCTTTTGTGACCAAATGTTGCATATCAATAAAGGATTGAACTCCACTTAAGTGTCGCTGCTTTTTGTATGACTAGTACATGACAGACAGCAAGAGGGTGGGAGACACTGAATTTTGGGGGGGATGGTTTTTGCTGGCAAAACAACAGGCCTGTAAAAATTAAAACTTTACTCCTGAATAAAACAAAACTATATGTCTGCCTTGAACCATGATTTGTGTAAAGCCATGACATAGATTATAACCAATGCATTTAAAAAAAACAAACTATAATATAGTCAGCCAAAGCAATGACTTCTGCTGGTTCAATACATGTCTATACATAAACAGCTAGATGTGACATCCAAGAAACACCCTTCATGTATGAAAGTCAAAGTACATTATGAATAAATGTATTTGAACTCTAAAATCAATTAAATATTGTCTGGAATTAATATCATGGTATGTTGTAGTGTACTACTAGCTACAATAAAGTTTCATGATAAGGGTCCTGAATTAAAGGATGATATATTACTATACCAAGACCAGCTAGACTCCTTTTGGACTGCTCAGTGCTGAGTCATTGCAGAAACGGGAGTATGGTTAGGTTCACCTTCTGGAGAACGCATAAGGTTAACAGGGTTTTTTATTTGCAAGGATGCTGCGCCATCTATTGTTGACATCAAGCAGGTTACCCAGAGGAAAGATGGCAGACATAATACTGGGAAATAACATCAAGGGTTTATTCCTGGCATGTCCACGCTACTGTATCGTAGAGGAAAGGTTGTTAGATGGAAACTGCTCTCAGCAAAGTAAACAATAAGCATATTAAAATACGCTAAAGTTTGCCATGTCTTATTTAAACTGGGACATATACCTGTGCGCTTATGTTCATCATCATGTAAAACAGTAAATGTGGTTGGACTGGCTCACAAAACATATGTTAGGGTGTGAACATTTAAATATAGGAAGCCTCTCTGTGTAAGACATACCTCTTGAGAAATGCTCAAGTGTTAGATCGATGAATGTTTTTTTTTTCCATACAGTGGTTGGTCTGAGGGATCCTCCCAAATAGGATATTATCATCAAGTTATCAGATTTATTTCCTGTTTTTCACCATAAACTGGAATATTATGCAACAGGGCTCTGTTGCTTTTCTGGGAAATTATTCTTCATTTTCTCCATTATTACTATCTCTTCTGAGTCAGCCATGATGTCCTCCTCTGTCCTCTTTTTTGTATCCAGCTGACAGTCTAATCTCTAATATGAGTATTCATATTTGAACTAACCTAGCTGTGGACTTAAACAACTACTATTCTTCAGCTACCTTTCTGCTAATGTCTCTAAAACTTTCTGGAATCATACAGCTGCGTTACTAAAGCTTTAGTTTTTATATACTATATAAGTAATTAAACCCATCTCCAACTGCAGGATTAAAGTGATACACACATGAACGAATGAATAACTGATTAAGAATCAATAATATGATAGTGAACACTTGTTTCACAACTTTGCAAAACAGTTGTTTAGAATAGAATAGAATAGAATAGAATGCCTTTATTGTCACTATACAGTTGTATAATGAGATACAGAGCATCTCCTACTCAGTGTAAACATGCTGGGGGGGGTACAGTACATAGGGAAAAAGATATACATATATATATATATATATATATAAAATGTACAATATACAAGCCGTATTTTTAAGAAAGGAAAAAAAAAGTAATATGTAATAAATAGTGTTATGTATATACAGTTGAGTTATTGCACATAGAATTGGTATTGCACAGTGGTGGTCCATAGAGGAAGTGGGAAGTGGGGGGCTGTGTTATCGGTGCATGTGTGAGTTCAGGGTGGTTATCGCTTTGGGGAAGAAACTGTTTTTGAGTCTGTGGGTTTTTGTGCTGATGCACCTGTAGCGCTTCCCTGAGGGAAGCAGGCTGAACATGTTGAAACCAGGGTGGGAGCTGTCCTTGATAATGTTTGCTGCTCTGCTGAGGCAGCAGGAGGAATAAATGTCCATCAGGGAGGGGAGAGGGCAGCCAATGATCTTTTGTGCTGTCTTGACCACACTCTGAAGCCTCACTCTATCCGCCTTGGTGCAGCTGCCGTACCATACCGTGATGCAGTAGGTTAGCAGGCTCTCAATGGACGAGCGGTAGAAGGTCAGCAGCAGGTTGGAGTTCAGCTTGTACTTCCTGAGGACTCTCAGGAAGTGCAGCCGCTGTTGGGCCTTCTTGATGACCGCTTAGTACAAAGCAAAAACAAAGGTTCCCATCCACCGTGCCCTTGATAACTGGGAAACAGAAAGGGCAAGAAAGAAGATGTTCTGGCTGAGAAGGCAGGAATAAGAGTATTTGTTCCAGCTACACGTCCAGAATAACAACAGACAACTTCTTCATGGAACATATAGATAACCTATATAAAGACTACCTAGACATGTACACAAATGATTCTAAAGATATGGAAACAGGTCATGTAGGAACTTGAGATTGCACTGCAGAAATGACAACAATAATAATGGTACTACAGACTAAGCTCAGGGGGGAAAAAATGTGCTCTTTTGTTCAGATGCCAGAGTCACTGCATGAATCACACCTGCTGTATATAGTGAAAATTGGGAGGGAAATTCAACTTATTTGAGTACCAGAACATGTCTGTATTAAGGGTAATGAAGTGGCAGACATTTACCTAAAGGGTTAAAATGTAGTCAAAATCAACACCACAATGTGATGCCCAGGTAGCTTCTGTTTGACTATACTCACTGATGAGACTTTCACATAACTAACCAGTGGTATATATTGTTATCAAATGAGCATCTCCAGACTGCTATTATAATAACAACTTACTTTTATGTCACCTTCTAGTTGAAACCAGTGTGATTGTGTGGGAATGTCAATGCAGAAAAGCAACGAGGAGGATGGAGAGAGACACAAGAGCAGGAAGAATGAGGTTTCATGCCTGCTTTGTGTTCTTTTCAATGACTCACTTCAAAATGTTGGCTGAGGTTCTAAAGAGAATGCATCAGCTGTCACACTGAAGTCTATTTCTTCCCTCTTTGAACGGAGGTACCTGCCCCTTGTTGAATCTGCACAATAAAGGAAGGACGTGTATGAGCTTTGGCCTTAGATTTGATAACTAAACCAAGGCTATATAACCAGAAGGTCGCCGGTTCGATCCCCGGACTCTCTGTCCTGGTCGTTGTGTCCTTGGGCAAGACACTTTACCCTACCGCCTACTGGTGTTGGCCAGAGGGGCCGATGGCGTGATATGGCAGCCTCGCTTCTGTCAGCCTGCCCCAGGGCAGCTGTGGCTACAACTGTAGCTTGCCTCCACCAGTGTGTGAATGCGAGAGTGAATGAATAGTGGCATTGTAAAGCGCTTTGGGTGCCTTGAAAAGCGCTGTATAAATCCAATCCATTATTATTATTATTATTATTACTGAAATCTGTGATTATTAGTTCTGAATTATTTTTAGACACTACAATAGTAGTGCTTAGGTTGCTTTTACAATATTAATATAGTATAATTGTAAACAGAGGTTTAGGTAGGTGAAAAAGGTTTAATGTTTGTAAGCAAAAGGTCACTGTATGCATGGCATTATGATTGGCAACTGAGCCACAGTCAAAATTTGATTCTAGACAGTGTCATGGTCCCTCAGTGCTCCTGGCCAACTCACCTCTCTCTCTCTCTCTCTCGCTCCCTCTCCGTGTGTGTGTGTGTGTGTGTGTGTGCACTAACTACACTCTGTGTTTCAGAGGCGGGTCTTCCTCCATCTCCTGCCTACCAACACTTGTGCACCTGGGCTGATTATCTCACCTGCGGGTTATTTGATGATGAGCTGTCTCCTGCTTAAGCTTGAAGAAGCAGTTCACTCAAGGCTGGATTTTTAACTAGGAACTGTTAGTGGACTTGGCCCTCCTGTGGTTAAACATTTATGTTCTTTGACTAAGAGAGACTGCAACTAACCTCCTGCTCCCTTCTGCCGGGGATATTTGGACCCTGGGTGTTAGTAATCCTCCCAGAGTGATCTCATGGCAAGGAGGAGTGAGGATTTGATTAAACTAGTGTCTTCTTGAGACTGTAACTGGGAAGTTGTGGATTACACTGCTTTGGGGCTTCAGCTAGTCACTAACCACTGGATCTATCAGTTGTCTCCAGTTGTCGAACCTTTAAGTGTATATAAACGCACTGAACTTTGAATCTGTTAATCTGCATTTCGACTTCATGTGAAAACAGATATGACTTAGATATGACAAACAGACATATTGTGTTAAGTTTGTTTCTTTGGTGACATCCTGGATGTTTCCTGCCTACTTTAATGTCACATTAGAAGAACTAAAACATTTAATTCTGAATATAGCAGCTGATTTTTTTTTAAATTGTTTTCTTTTTTTTAAGGAAGATGAAAAGTGAGGAAATTGTCTGTCGGCCAAAAAAACCCCCAAACTGGCAGGGAAACTGTCGGCAGTGTAAACTTACTATTTTTATAAAAGGTAAATGTTTAGCGTTGAAATGCGAAACTTCGTCTGTCTCCAGCCTGAAAGAGTTAAAGGTTAGCTTGAGAGAAGAAAATGACAGGACTGAAAAAAGGGAACAGCGTTGGAGGGCTTTAACCAAAAAAAGCGGTAGTGATGTTACGTAATGCCGTTATCACGTGACCTCTAAAGCGGAACAACAGAGAAAACTTCGGGGTTTGTCTTTGAGAGGGCAGTAGGAGAGGGCTTCAGGATGTCTGTACCTGGAAGTTTCGCGGTGCTCCGTGTTTTGTGGCTGCTATCAGTGTTTGGCACGGTGCTCCCGCTGGACGGTGGCATGCTCTTTCCCCGGGAGTCCTTCTCCAGGGAGGTGAAGGAGCTGAACGGGCTGTGGGATTTCAGGGCTGACGGGTCCCCCAACAGGAACGAGGGCTTCGAGAAGGCTTGGTACAAACGTCGGCTGGCAGAGGTGAGCGGGAACGGAGGTGATAGCAGGTCAGATGAAATAAATCAGCCCACTTTGTTTTACTGTTGACAGGGTTACAACGGTCACATACAGTAATGTGCGCATTTTACTCTCTGTAAATAAGAACCTTTAAACATCTGCAATTATGTAGAGTTATACCAAAAAATAATCGTAAATAAAAGCTACTTGGAATGCCATAAAACGTGTTAACACAAATATAAGAAAGCCTACTTAAACTTTTTGGTTTGACTCATTCATACGTTTAGCTAGGAACTGGGTGCGCGATACTAAGTTATGAAGCCCGGGTGGAAAGTCTCATGACCACTGCGAACTGAAGCTTTCGTGCATCCTCAGTTTGGATAGGTGGCTTTTCTGCTGCTGGAACAAGCCTGGTAAACTCCCAGAAAGCCTAAAAGTCGTTATCGGCAGCAACCACAGCAGAGCTCACTAATGCGTTTGCTCTAAGAACACATGATCCACTGGATGTGTTGTTTATCCACGGCTTGACATTAGCAAAAATAGCTTTTTATACCTGCAACAAGTGTGCTATGTGATAGCACACTGGTTGCTATCACATCAAGTTTGAGGAGGTAACTTATAGAAAACTAAAAAAAAGAAATAAAAAGCTTTAGAAATAACAAATTTAGACATTGTTACTTGATTTTCATTTATTCATCATCATTTTGCATAAGCATAATTGGAAGCATTCAATTAACTTCACTTAAGCTACTTTCAAAGTAGGCAACAGATAAATCCACAAAAATATGAGGTTATAACAATGAACATAGCAGTGTTTTTGCAATATATAATTTATTTTATAAAGTGGTTTATTATGCATTGCATCAAATTACTAAGCAACTGAAACCACCTCACATATGTTAACATAAGAGGAGGGGAAATGATATTTGCTGAAACATGATGATCATTAGTCACAGCCTGCTGTTTTTAACAGTCTCAAAGTTTTTCTTGCTATGCTGCATGAAGATTTTTTCAAAACCAAAACATGTTGATCATAATTGATAGTCTGGTATATTAAGTAGAATTAGAGTTGTGCAAGGCTTGTATGTGTCATTGTTTTACAGAATACCATTATCAATTCATGGCAATAGCAAAAAAAAAAGTGGCCAGTCACTTTGGAGATGGTTGTCAGACGGTTTCAAAACAGTTAAATGTTTCCGTGTTTCACAAAGCCTTGCTTTAAACGAAGCACAAATGGATACATTCCTGTCAGATTGTCTTGTTTTGAGGTCTTTAGAGGCATTTATTGCAGAAAATATTCACAATTTTAGAAGGAAACAAAACCAAAATGAGAACAAAGGTCAAACCTTACATTATAAATATTTGGCAGACGCACACGAAGGGGGCTAATCATGAATTCAGAGAATCAAAATGAATTCAAATACATAAACATGTGTATTGCCTACTTTCAGATGGCTGCTACAGGTATCCCTGTAAAGTCCTGTCTTCTCTTTGTTGTTTTATATTCTTTAGACTGGCCCAGTGATTGAAATGCCAGTTCCTGCCAGCTACAATGACATCACACAGGACCCCACACTAAGAGATTTCATTGGCTGGGTGTGGTATGAGCGAGAGGTGTTTGTGCCAGCCCGCTGGATCTCCGATGAGGGAACAAGAGTGATTCTTAGAGTGGGAAGTGCTCACTATTACTCAATAGTGGTGAGTATCATGATAGTTTATTTATTTATTATTATTATTTTTATAAACATATTAATTATTATTTTATTAATTATTAATGATATTTATTTGAAAATGATCCAAAAACACACATAATGAAACGCTTTCTTGGAAAATATATACTTATTTTAAGAAAGCTAGGACACCAGCATCTGTATTTCTTGATATAAGGTCTGAACTGTTTAAAAGTTTGTTTGTTGCTTGGTAATGCAACAAATGTTTTCAGTAGATGAGAAGTTTGGGCTGCAGACAGGCTAGTTTAGAACCTAAACTCATTAAACTTGTTGATTCAGGCTGTTATAATACATGCAGACTGTGGTTTGCCATCATTTTGCTAAAATAAGGAAGAAATGTATTGTTTCAAAATACATCCTTGCTTCATTGTAAATGAGATTGTGTGTCACTAAAATGTAGCTCATGCAAAAAGGTGATCATTCTCTGTTGCAGTGGGTGAATGGAGAGAAAGTGACAGAGCATGAAGGTGGCCATCTTCCTTTTGAGGCAGAGATTAGTAGTTTAATCCGCAGGGACCCAACAAAGCCATGCAGAATCACCATTGCTGTAAACAACACTCTAACTTTGGAGACTCTTCCTCCAGGCACCATCCAGTACATGAATGATCGTACCAGGTACCCTCATTCTTTGGTTCATATTTTTAACTTTATTGCCACCCTTTAAAACTTTAAGCTGATGTGTCAGTGAGAATGTAGATGATGTGAAGACTGTGTTTGGTCTGCAGGTATCCTGATGGTTTTTTTGTGCAAAACATCTACTTTGATTTCTTCAACTATGCTGGGATACATCGTCCTGTACTGTTGTATACTACTCCTAAGGTGTATGTGGATGACATCATAGTGGAGACCAACTTCATGGATAACACTGGTAAATTAATTTCAAATTTCCTTACTAGCACCAAAGAATATGTGAGCAGGTAAACTGATGGACAACCCCAATTCTTAAAGTGTTGGAACAATGTGTGAAAACCAAATGCAATGATTTGCACATCTAACAAAAACATATTTTATTCAAAGACTACAGAAAACTCATTAAATATTTAAACTGAGACATTTGACTATTTCATTTTGAATTTGAGGTTGGAAAATAAGTGGTACTCAAAAGAAACCAATGAATGAATATTACAACTAATTAGGTTAACTGTCAACAAGTGAGTAACATGAAGAGCATCTTAGAGAGGTAGAGTTTCTCAGAAGTAAAGCTAGGCAGAAGTTTGCCAGTCTGCAAAAAACTGTATCTACAAATTGTGAAACAATTGCAGAATAATGTTCTTCATTGTAAAATTGTGAAATTATTCTCTCGGCATTTAACCCATTCACTCAGTGAAGCATCGGGCAGGCACTAATCAGGCGCCCAGGGAGCAGCGTGTATGGACGGTACCTTGCTCAGGGGTACCCCTGAATCCACTGAACGGCTACCCTGAGGTACCTCAGGGTAGCCGTTCAGTGGATTCAAACCGCCGACCTTCCAATCATGGGGCGACCGCGCTACCTACTGAGCTATCCCTGCCCCTAAAACCTTGCTCTCCCCAGCTAGCTCTTCCAGCTGAACCAGGGGAACACTGAGTCATTTTCAGGCCAGATGACAGATATATTTTCTCCAGCATGTGCTGAGTATACTCCGTGGCCTCCTCCCAGTAGGACATGTCCAAGATACCTCCATAGTTTTACAGCACGTTTTGTAAATTACCGCATTTTGTTCGACATCCTCCTCGTGAAATCCAAACAGCACTGAGTCAAATTCCCTGTTCGTCTGAAACTTACACTGTTCCCATATTTTTTTCCTATCTGGTAGTGTATAAACATGCATGCTGAGCCCAGTGTGCCAGGTAGAAAATTTTCCAGTTGGGATTAATGATGCATTCGCAGCGTGTGGGAGGGGAAAAAAAAACAACAACTCAGATTGAATTGCATGCAGACAGCTTAATATTGGCATGGCCATTTATACTCGATGGTTACGATAAAGCCATTTTAACCATCGTAGGTGGGAAAAACTCTCGACATATCGAGTGTATTCGATATATTGCTCAGCTCTACTTCATGCTCGGCTATGAATAGCTACAGTGCTACCACCACCTGATAAAGTCGAGAGGACCACAACATCTACAAAAAGAGATTTTAAGGTCATTAAGGTGGAGGCCTTTTGCCACCTGGGTTGAAATTGGGTCCATAAAAACTTTGAACAGAATCATTAGTAAAGGATAGCCCTGGAAACGTCCAACGCCGACTGGAGATAAGTCTGACTTATTGCCGGAAATGCAGGCCAAGCTCTTGCTGTAGTTGCACGAAAACTAAATAACTCATAACAAAAGGCCAGAAACCCCACTTACCCCAGCAGCACGACCCACAGAATAGCCTGAGAGGCACAGTCGAATGCCTTCTTCAAGTCCACAAAACACATGTAGACTAAACTCCCACACACATTTAAATATCCTTAAAAATATAGAAAAGTGTTCTGTGACCAGGACAAAAACCACATTGTTCCTCTTGAATCTGAGGTTCGACTAACGTACGAACTCTACTTTTCGGTACTCTGGAATAGATCTTCTCAGGGAGGCTGGGGAGTGTGATTCCCTTGTAATTGGAGCACACCCTCCGAGTCCCTTCTTAAATGTGGGAACCACTATCCCAGTCTGCCAATTCAGAGGCACTGCCCCAGATCTTGACATGACGTTGCAGAGGCGTGTCAACCAAGTCAGCCATACAACATCTAGAGACTTAAGGAAATCAGGACCAATCTCATACTACCAAGGGGCACTGTCACCAAAGAGTTATATTACCTCAGTGACCTTACCCCAGTGATGGGCGAGTTATCCTCAGACCCTACGTCCTCTACAGAAGAGGTGACAGTGGGATTAAGGAGGTACCTGAAGTATACCTGACTATATCCTCAGTTAAAGTCAGTAGTATCACTCTGCACTATAGACCATGTGAGTAGAGCACAACTTTCCCCTCCTAAATCACTTGATGGTTTGACAGAATCACTTTGAGGCAGTCTGAAAGTCTTTTTCGTTACTGAACTCCTCACACCCAAGTTTTTGCTTCAGCCACCTCCTGAGCCATGTCTGCTTGGCCTGCTGGTACCCATGTGCCGCCACCAAATTGCCACAGGCTAACCAAGTCTTCTACAGCTTGATGGCTCCCTTCAAATGGATGCTGCATCCTTGAGACTGAAGAGGAGAGGGACAGTCTGGATTCTTATCTGCACTCAATTCAAAAGTCTGCATCTCTGAACACATGAGGGTGCATCATGGTGATTTCCAAAGTCACAGATTTCACAAATTAGTACATTCTGTTTTTATTTACATGTTACACAGCATCCCAATTTTTTGGGGAACTGTACAAAAACATAGTGAATAGGATCCACATTAATACAATACAGATTGAATGTGCTGTTACTATTTATCAGACATTGCTGTTTCTTCTGGATTCTAGGTCTTGTTAGATACAAAGTATCTGTTCAAGGTGCTGCAACAGCCACCCTGAAGGTTACTCTGATGGACAAAGATGGTCACTGTGTGGCCTCCTCTAACACACCATCTGGAGTGCTCAAAGTTGTAGATGTGAAGCTGTGGTGGCCGTACTTGATGCACGAGAATCCAGGTTACCTTTATTCTATGGAGGTAAGACAACATGCTCGCAGGCATAGAGTTGTGTTTCTGCAGTGTGATGTGGTTTGACAATATGGCCATTAGATTTTGAAGGCTCATTAAGTGGGGTTTTTAAGAAGTAATAATCTTTTATTAATTGGTTAGTAGAGTGTACAGTGTAAAAATCACAGTTTATACCAAGAGGAAAAGCGAAAACCAGGATTTTGACTTATCCAGGTAACTTCAGGGTTAACCCTGGGCTTTCTGTGCCATGATGGTTCACTTTTTACAGGGACACACTTGTCAAGGTGTGTGAAGGTACCTCCAAATTAGATATCAACAGGTAAGAAGTCGCCACCTGTTTACCAATCAATTCTCTACAAAATAACGCCCCTGTTCCTGGAAGATCCTTCAGACCTCTTCAGGGAGAGTAGGATCTAAAGTTGGTTTGTTTTTGCTTTTTTTAATTTGGATCTAATGTCTTTGTGTTAGAAGAAACTTTAATCTTTGATTTTTTTTATTTATTGTTCTATAAACATTAGCCTAATATGCGAGTTTCAGTTTCAGTTCAACTGGAAGTGCCACGTTTTCCCTGATTCTTTTATTCACAGCATGTTTTAAGTGCATTATAGATTCTTTGCTGGGGGAATACTTTTTATATTTGCAACTTGTTAAGCTGTACCTTACAAAAAACACTGAATGAACCCTAAACTGTGTGTTGCATTGTTACAAGAATGTGCGTGTATTAACATTGTGATTTAGAAAATATATAAATATTATTATACTTGATACTAATCTGCTGCTAAACCTCTCTTATACTGGAAAATTGTACTACTAGCAATCACAACACACACCTGTTCAGTAAATTGAATATATTTCACTTTAACATGAAATGCTTATGCTGATGTAATGTTAGCTTATTCTTATGCTAATATCAGTAAGCTTCTCAGCAACCATCCTAACATTTTAGTCGGTGTCTTGTTGAGATAAACATAATAACCTTTTAAACAAATGATGTGCTGCCATGTCTGTTTGAAAACAGTTTGTTTAATTACGTCGGATCGTAATTTTGTTTTGATATCAAATTGGCTACAGAGAATTGCACAGTTCTACTGGTATTGGTGCCAACTGCTACATTTTTGGTGACATCATGTCTGCTGAAGAAGATGTAAAGAACAACGTTTCTACCATTTTCTTTAACCTCTAGGTCCACCTAATAGCAGTAAGTGAGACATCAACATATGAGGATGTGTATACTCTGCCAGTCGGCATCCGCACAGTCAACGTTACCAAGACCCAGTTCCTCGTTAACAACAAGCCATTTTATTTCCATGGTGTCAATAAACATGAGGACTCTGATGTGAGTACCACTAGAGGGATGAAAATCCAGGAGGACTCTGTCTTATTTGTCTTTGAAGCAATGTTCAACATTAACTTGAATCACAATTAAGGTAGACTTAATTTAATGACCTCATCTTTGTTTTCCTGGTTTTAATGTGTTGTAGATTCGAGGTAAAGGATTGGACTGGGCCCTAATTGTAAAGGACTTTAACTTAATTAAGTGGTTGGGAGCCAACTCGTTCCGTACCAGCCACTACCCCTATGCTGAGGAGATCCTGCAGATGTGTGACCGTCATGGGATTGTGGTGATAGATGAGTGCCCAGGTGTTGGCATCAAAGACATGTAAGTGTCACTAAACGCATCTCTGTAGCCTATGAGTATGTTTGAGGTCAACAGTAAGAAATTCTGTGTTACAATGTGTGAAGATATGGAGAAACTTACATATTGGTATGGCAATCCTGTGACTCGGCACAAGGGAGTGCATCAGTGTTTGTGTTCTAGTACATTAGGCTAGAAAAACTGTGAGAGTCCTGTTCCTCCTGAGGCGGCTGATTACATCAAGCGTATGTAAGCAACACAACACCGGCAACTTGTACCAGGTGTCAGGTGTAGATCTATAGCAGGGAGTGGTTGCTGTCTCTACTGAAAGGAGCTGTACCAGGACTGGGTCTGTTGGACCATATCCCAATTATAATTTATGGAATGAAGCTCAGCATTCAATGCTAAACTCCCCTCCATACTGTTAACCCTAACTCCATGACACACATGGATGTGAACTCTATATATGTTACCTGGCTTTTTTAGTTAAACGACAACAGCAGGTGAAAGTCAAATCTAATCTTTCACATACATTTTATAGGAATGGGAGCCACCCAGGGATATGTAACCTCTCTACTTCTTTTCAGATTATGTACAGATAGTTGCAGGAAGCCGTATTTAAACAACTAGGTCAGCCATTTCCAAAGTCAAGAGTGCTGTAGCCCACTTAAAATTTAGAAAATCCATCCGGACCCACCCAGTTCTTAAATCTTCACTCTAATCAAAATACAAGAGAAAGTTATGTTTATTTCCTTGAAATTTTGGTTAAAAAAACAAACACAAGTTGTTGGCTATAAATTGCTAATGCTACCCAGTCCTATACAAAGTGTTACGGCCAATATATGATCCATCTGTAACTGGGACACAAACGTCAATACAAGAGCAGTAAAGTTAGGTCATAAACATAAACAGTAACCAGTAATGTCATAAACTAACCATCTCCTATTATCAGTTTTAATTCACTTTTTATATAAACAAATACATTTTATAAATATGTGACAGTACTTGTGAGTGACTTCAAACTAAATGCCTGTTATTACCGTACTTCCCACCTGCAGTACCTTTGTGGCCACACTCTGGTAACCACTGAACTGGGTGATTAGGTTCCCTAAATTACAATATTTCTTAGCTTGTCAACCAAAGACCTGGATATATAAATTTACAAATGTGATACAAAGGATTGTGCAGTGATTGGTGGGATTTAACCTTTTTAATAAAAATAACGAAAAAGGTTAAGATCCTATATTTGCTGGAGCTCATAGCCTAGTTCTACTTTGAAGAGAATCACATCTAAAGCTGCGTATACAGTGTATGATTTTTGGACCACAATATGACCAACCAATGTGTATGCTGCATGAAGTGACATATCATCCAACAAAGAACAAAATCTGGTTGAACTGTGGCAGCAGAAGCTTATTCGTAAGTTATGTGTAACTCCAGGGGAACTTCAGGCCTCAAGGGCCGGTGTCCTGAAGGTTTTAGATATCACCCTGGGTAAACACACCTGAATCAAATGATTCGGTTATTATCAGGCCTCTGGAAAACTTCAAGACATGTTGAGGAGGTAATTTAGCCATATAAATAAGCTGTGTTGAATCAAGGACACATCTAAAACCTGCAGGACAACGGCCCTTGAAGCCTGGAGTCTCCCCACCCCTGGTCTAATCATTCATTGTAAATAAATCAAACT
Source organism: Oreochromis aureus (assembly GCF_013358895.1). Taxonomy (NCBI): domain Eukaryota; kingdom Metazoa; phylum Chordata; class Actinopteri; order Cichliformes; family Cichlidae; genus Oreochromis; species Oreochromis aureus. Next base: position 8,392,293 of record NC_052951.1, on the reverse strand, counting down.
TGACATCAGACCTAAGATGATTAATGTCAAACATTTTAGCAAGTAATTAGATAATGAGAGAGCTAAAATTTAAGTTTGTTTAAGGGCCTGGCCAAGTTGCACAGCAAACACTAAAGTCTGCATAATGTAAATATGAATAAATAGAATACTAATACTAATCAATAATGTATTGAGAATAAGCGTGCCTATTTTATTACTTTTGCAGGGGGTCAATATGCACGACACGATTTCCATCTGAAATTCAAATGAACAATTAAACAGAGTGCTTTAAGCCTATTTGCATGTGTTGTAATTAATTTTGCGGACCCATACTGAGAAGCACAACAGTTGTGAGTTAGGTCTTCACTTCTTGCAGTGCTAGCTTTGTCTTGTGGTCTCTGTAGAGCCCAAAAGATGGATTGATCTAAGTCGTTAGTCTTTCAGCTCAGGCTGAGATGTATCTTTTGTGCCTTGCTGATAGTCGCAGTTTTGGAAACGCCTCTCTGTCTCACCACTTGGTTGTCATGGACGAGCTTGTGCGCCGGGACAAGAACCATCCCTCTGTGGTCATGTGGTCGGTAGCCAATGAGCCCGCCTCAGAGATGCCTCCTGCTGAATTTTATTTCAAGTGAGTACAGGTTATTTTTCTTTTGAGGTGTAAAGCACTTATTTTATAGCCACTGTTCATATAGTCATCACTACAGAATCAAGCAACATGATGCCAAATGGTTCAATTTGTTTTTAAACTGTAAATTTAAATGGTAATTCAAACATATGTTCTGTCATGCTGAAGGCCTAAGAGAATAAAATAGTTTCTTCAGATTAAACTGGTACTTGTGGCTGCTCTCCTATTTCACATTGGGTCACCACAGCAGATGGATGTGCTGAGGCTGGGATTGGGTTTATGCAACTCTTGATCGAGTTACCACTATACCATGGAGCCACTAATTATTTCAGGTTAAAGACTAGTAGAAAAGAAATGTTTGTCTGTCATTAATTATGTGACATTCTAACTATGCATCTGATAATCCTGGTGACTCCTCAGGTATAGCAACGTCAACAACATTTGTTTTCCTTGCAGGACTTTGATAAAGCATACCAAAGCTCTGGACCATACCCGACCTGTCACCTACATCACAGACAGTAACTATGCCAGGGACAAAGGGGTGAGCTTCCACAGCCTTCACCTCACTATCAAGAAAATATTAAACTAACAAAAGATGCACAGCACTTTGAGACCACCCTTGAGTAGCAATTTACAATTTAGCAACAAGCCTGCACCTGTGACCCCACCCCCACCCCCACCCCACCTGTGACCCCACCCCCACCCCTTAAAATCCATCCATGAAGGAATGGCTGTGCGAGTACACAAAGTTTTATGGAAATACATTTTATAATTTTTGTCTAACAACAAATATGCTTTAAGCTTGTACATGAATGATAAAGGAAAGCTCAAGAAGGTGGAGTTTTCTTGCGGCCTTTAAAATATAAAAAAAAATGTCGCCATCATGTTGAAGAATACCTCTAAAATATTTAAAATTATTTATTTTTTTTGCCCTCTAGGCTCCCTTTGTAGATGTTGTATGTGTAAACAGTTACTTCTCCTGGTACCATGATCCAGGCCACTTGGAGGTCATTCCTATTCAGCTCAACGCTCAGTTTGAGAATTGGTATGGAAAATACAAGAAACCCATAATCCAGAGTGAATATGGAGCAGATGCACTTCCAGGGCTTCACATGGTGAGAATACACTCACTCACTCAGTGACCTAGTCACCTGTCACTTCAGCATCTTTAACAAGTTTTACTGTCACTCTACAGGATCCACCCATGATGTTCACTGAGGAGTACCAGAATGCTCTCCTGCAGAGCTACCATGATGTGTTTGACCAGAAGAGGAAGCAGTATGTTATTGGTGAACTCATCTGGAACTTTGCAGACTTCATGACTGCACAAGGTACTGCAGCTTCAAAATAAAGCAACCTGTAGAACCACAACTGCTGCTGTTTTTCCTGTTTCTACAGTACTGATAGTATACAGTATAACCTATGTTTTGTCTAAAGATGAGAGCTCTTTTCCTCCTAGGTGATGGTTTATGGATTAAAGGGAAACTCAAAAGGAAATCTGGGCTATAAAAAAAATGGCAACATAGTCAAGTTTCTAGATCAACTGCTGTGGAATAAAATGACCCCTCTTGACATTCTGCACACACCATTAGACACACACTACAACTACTGGATTCTACACACTGTCACTTTAACCACTTTAAATCCACACTGCACAAGTTTTTGCACAAACTGTAAATACCAAACAAGTGTCTTAAATTATCTTAATATTTAATACTAACAATAATACGTAGTATTATTATTTATTATTTTCTTCTGCACACTGTCTACGGGTAAATGTGGCTACACTGTTTATCTGTATATGAAAATAAAACTTAAAATATTGCAGCTTTATTCAGTCACCTTATTATACTCTGCCCTGTAACAATGATATTTTCAAATTGTCTGTCTACAGCAATCCATCGTGTGGTGGGGAACAAGAAAGGTATTTTTACCAGGCAAAGGCAGCCTAAAGCAGCAGCCTTCATCTTGAGGAAGAGGTACTGGAGACTGGCTAATGAGACGGGGAGACTGCCTCCTTGGACTAAATACCCCTGTTCACTCTGAAACTGTGTTGAAGGTAACCAGTCTAGGACATGCTCCGAACCTTTTAAGCAATAATCTGAACAAATTCTGTGACATCCTGTTTGTAAAAATGCATGTGCATACTGAGCTTAACTATTTAACATTGATTATTTATTGCAGCAGTAGGGAACATAGAAAACAGCCTTACCTATGGGACAAGTCACATTTCTAAATGTAAACACAATCAGCTCTCCTTAGGACACCATTAACACTTCTGTTCATGGGTGCCTTAACATTCCTGCCCAGTTAAAATGCCTCTGTGGGCCCAGTGGGTGAACTGTTGGGCCCCCAGGATCCCTCCTGGGGCACTCCCCACTGGACTTGCCCATGTGGGGCCTCTGTAATCTAGCCTATGTGGGGCCCAAAGAACTGTTTCTCTTTTGGGGAATTCTGTGGGCACTCTGTGGCAACCCATAGTGGGCTTGTCAACTTGTGGGCTGTGTTGGTCTGCCCACAGTACCCCCACAAGGGGGTATGTTTGCTGGGTGTTGAACACTTTGCTGCAGCTCTTTTACTAATATGTCTCTCTAACTTTTGTTTTGTTTTGGGTTTTTTCAGATTGATGCAGAAGTCACATCAAGTCCCACCATGGTGACATTCACCGGTGTAGGCGATCCACTACTTGATTCTGTGAGCACGGTGGCAGAACAGACTAATCTTCTGCTGTCGCTTCTGAGGATGCAGTATGATCAGTAGACTCCTGACTATTGTTCATCTAAAGTGACCTTGGAGTCATTTTCTATACGTTGAATGTTTCCCTGTGCTGCTCATTTAAATTCAAAACCTGCTGCTAGTTCAGTCATGGTGATGAAGGAATGTTGTTTTTTTTTGTTGTTGTTGTTGTTGTTGTTCAGAAACGTTTTTCATAGGTGGACACTTTTTTTTTTTTTTTTTTTTTTTTTTTTTTTTGCCCAAAGTCACTTGAAGTGAATATCGTTTACTTTCTGTGGTCTCTCATCACCACGTCACTGCAAATCGCTTTCAGTGTGTATCCAGCTTTACAAGTATTATCAGCCATTCCAGTCACTATGAAGTCACCCACACCAAATAAAGAATAAAAGCAAAGTTAGGCCTGTTTTACAATAAAGAAGAGCTAGTCTTTGCTATCTGATTGTGATGATAACATTATTTTATTTTATTTCTGTTTTATTTTTGCTTCAAAAATCTTTCATTCAAGGCTAAGTACAGTGAAGATGCATCATCGGCATTGGATGGGACTTATATTGAGTACGCCTTGCTAGCACCAGGATGAACCCCTTTTTGCCTTCAGAACTGCTTTTACTCTGTAACATAGAGTCAACAAGGTACTGGAAAGATTGCTCAGGCATTTGTCTGTTGCTCATCCATGATAAAAATCTACTATTCCACCACCACATACCAAAGGTGCTCTATTAGACTGAGATCTAGTAACTTTGGAGGTCATGTGAGTAAAGTGAACTCATTTTCATGCTCAAAACCAGTTTGAAATTTGTGATTTGAGCTGTGTGACATGGCATAGTATCCTGCTGGCAGCAGACGTCATACGATGGGTAAGACCGTGATCCTAAAGGATCCTGAATGGACATGGTCAATAACTGTACTCAGGTTGGTTGTACTATTTTAAACTGTGCTCAATGGCACTCAAAGGCCACTTCATTAGATACAAGGTGTCATGTGTTTTTCTGTCCTCAAACTGTATAAATGAAAAAGGGTGTACTGAAAATGACTGTCTGGAAGAACATTCTCTTTCATGCAAGCAGATTCTCCTTTTACACTGCATGTTTAACCAGTGGGGTTCCACAAGGTTAAATTCTGGGATAAGTTATTCTCCTTTTACAAGCTTCCTTTAGCCGCTATCAATCAATCTTTTTCTGGCATTTATCATTTTTATGCCAGTGACATTCAACTGTACAAGTCTTCTATTTCACCAGCTGAATAGGCTGTCCATCCTAGTTTGCTGTGATCAGACAGTGGATTAACATTTCTAAATAAAGTATCACACCAACTACAAAGCAGTTACTTGTGTGTTGTTAGTAACTCATGGTATCTTTTAAAAATTCTAAGTAAATGATTAACAAAATATTTAAATGCACATTTATTTTAGATAACAATTTACAAATGAAACTGAAAGGCGAGCAGTACTTGCAGATTGAAACAGGTCTCAGCTATCCACACAACAGAAAAAGGAATGAGACAAAGCATAAAATGATACAAAGCATTTAAATATACATTGCAAGATACAAAAATAATCTGTTTGAGGTTTAGAAGATACTGAAATGTAAATAGGACCAGAGTATGTGTGAGAGAGTGAGTGGGGGCGGGTACCTCTAAGAGACAATGTGACACACTCAGCCACGGGGTACTTTCAATTTTACTATGCTGTTAAATATAGTAATATTTTGAAATATGTCAATTAAAAAATAAGTCTATCCCCAAACAACAGTCAGTATTTTACAGAGCTTCACAAACAGTTGTGAACCCCATAAACAAAGTGTCCAGCATACTTGTCCATCAAGGTCTTAAATAATCTTGTCTTAAAGACCTCATGGTATCTCATAACCAAATAAAGCATTTCACTCTCAGACTGCCTGCTTGCTTACGTTTTCTAGGATATTTACAAGTAGAATGGGAGGCAGAGCCTTCAGCTTTCAGGTCCCTGTTGAACCAGCTGCCAATTTGGATTTGGGAGACCGACACCCTCTCTAATATTAAGATTAGGCTTAAAACTCTCTTTTTAATAAGCCTTATAATTCATTCATTCATTCACTCATTCATTTTATTTTGTTTCACACATGGTACAACAGTAATTATTTTCCTACACACAAACCTTCCTTTCAATGAAAATAACGCTGTATCCATGCATGAAAAGGATCAAGAAGAAGAATACATTCTTATTAACACCTGCCACCTATCTATAACAGTGCAAGTAGGAAAATACAATCTGACACTATTTTACACACAGTTATAATGTGTGTAATTTAATCTGGAAACAAAAAACAGGTGTAAAATATAATAATCTATTACTCCTAAAACAGTAACAGTCATAATATTCATCTAGCAGTGCATATTGTATTTTTACAACTGCAAGCACTGCTGGAAATGTTGCCTCACACACTCAGTTAGATATGCTTCTGTCCACATCACTATCCAGCAACATTTGTCACCAACAAATGGACACCGCTGGAGAGAGAGACAAAAACAGCTGCTAAACACCCCTGCCCCCCCTCCTTTTTTTCCCTAGAAATCTATGATTTCTTCCAAAATCATGCTCACACTCCCACCCGGTTTAGTAATTATATGCTTTGTTCGATTGTCACCATGTAATGTATTATGATAAAGTCAGGCACAGGTTGTTTGCAGAAGTGGTTAAAGGATACGTTACCAAATCGTTAGAAGGTGCTGAACAAAGTGATGGTAATATATATGAGGATACTGTTACAGATATATGCTGATTAATGAATGCTCTCTCCAACATTAATTTATTATCTGCCATTACTACCTCCTGCCATGCAGATGAAAAACAAAACACTTTCTGTGTGAGGTGCTGGGGCATGCCCAGAGTTTCTATCTATGGATAGGAACATAGCTGGAATTTAACATAGTACATCTACTCAAGTACAGATTTACTATCCCTGCAGTACACTGTGTAAATAACTGTCTTTTTTGTACCTGTTTTTCATTTACAGCACAGAGGCAAATCTGACTGGAAGAACTCTGTGTACAGTGGTTGTGTGAGCGGAGGAGCTATTGGCTTTCCTGGTATGTAACTTACTTTATTAACTAATAGTTTGCATTACAGCAAATGTATGCATCTTGTCCATGTGTTTATTTTTCTGTTTTGCAGCTGGTCTGAAGGCTGGTGTTCTGGGATGTGGAGGCTTTGCTGCATTCTCTGCTGCAATTGAATATTACTTGCGGTGAAGCTCTATGGAGTGGCTCGATGGACAAAAACATAAATATTACACATGTGGACCAGAGAAAGAAGACTCGCTCTGTGAGCTTGCTAACCCTGATGTTTCCCTGCACATCAAGGATTGCTGTAAAAGCAGAATTGAAGTGTACTGTTCAAACACAGGGATGTTAAGTGACACCACAGTGGGCTAAAAAACCCCAAAACAAACAACAAAACAACATGTCTCTGTTTTTCCTGTGACTTTCATATTGTGGACAGTTGGAGCAAGAAATGCCAATTTCTCATGGTGAATCGTCTGCTTCAGTGGGGTACTGATCAGGTGACGAAAGCTGAACTTGTGTGAATTTCACTCTGGGTTTGTAAAAACTCGGATGAGCAATGTTCTGCCTGTAAAACATTGGTTTGAAGTGTATGTAACTAATCCACACCAGGATTATTTATAATAAAAGCATCTTTTTTTTTTTTTAAATTGTGGATTTACAACTTTTTTTCCTTGATTATTAAGGAACTGCAACACCCAAACTGATAATTACCTTTGCTTTAATTTTTCTTTTCTTTTCTTTTTTTAAAATTACAACGAAAGTATTCTTCAGGAATAGTTCTCCAGGGTTCTTGAAGTACATTCGAAGCTCTTCTTTGGATGTTGGCTGCCTTTTGTTCCCTTCTCTGTCAAGATGATCCCCACTATTCACTAATGTTGAGGTCCAGGCTGTGGGGAGGCCAATCCACAACTGATAGCGTTCCAATATGTGTTTTTCTATCTGAAGATGGTGGTGTTGTAAATGCTATTTATTGTTTAATTACAATAGCATAATGGTGATAGGGAGGCCCCAACCCCACCTCCCTAATGTGGGAGCCAACCAATAGGACCACTCCCTCCATGACTGCGACCAGTAAGACCACAATCATTACCAGCATTTGGTGAGAGTAGGAAGGAAAACCTAACTTTAAACAGGAAGAAACCTCCACAGAACCATGCTCAGGGTGGGGCAGCTATCTGGCAGGACCAATCAGGTTTGAGGGCAGGAAGACAGACAAACCATATTAATCACATTAGCATAATGATGATAGGAAGGCCCCAACCCCGCCTTCCTAATCTGGGAGCAGACCAATAGGACTGCTCCCTCCATGACTGCAACCAGTAAGACCACAATAATCACCATCTAACAAGGTACCAGTGGTATGAAACACACATGTTGCATTCCACTTGTGGCACCACTGTGGCAGTCCGGTAAACAGATCCCTGGTGGTAGGAAACTAAGTCAGTGGGTCAGAGGGGGCCAGCCGAGATTCAGTCTCTGAGGATGTTACATGTTGTTGGACACTGGGCTTGAAAGGTGGGGTGTAATGATGATTGTCCATCAGCAAAATTCAGTGTTTGAATTGTTTTCTGTCTTTCCCATCTTCATCATCCTTTCATTTTCGCTTCTAGTGTCCAGCTGATGCTGATGTAGATGGCGCTGACACACGGTCATCTGGATCTGGAGGTGATGTCTGACAATTTGCTGCATGACCTGACTCATTTGCTGCCTATCTGGTCATGAATTTCTTCTCTCATCTTTTATTTTTCTGTCATGGTCCTGGGTCATTTGACCCAGTGTTTTGTGTTTATTATTATTATGATCTTGTTCATTCTGATTATGTATTCGGGTTTAGACTTTTTGGTTTTTAGGGTTTTGGTTCTGTGTTCCCTCTGTTTAGTGTCTGCCCATGTGTTCCCTCTGTACTCTGTCTGTTACTGTCTCTCTGAGTCCACTCTGTGCATTTCCTGTTTTATTTTGAAGGTCTGTGTCTTATGTCAGTGTGTTTAGTTTTGTACTCTCCCTGTCTCGTCTGTGTAATCAGTGTCAGACGTGTCTCCCAGCTGTTTCCTTTCAGTCCTGTTCACCTCTTGTATTTAGTTGTATTTAGTGTCTGCATCTTCCCCTGCTCGTTTTCGCATCGTCCCTCATTCTACTCTGTGTTCTGTTTGCCCGTTTTCCTGCCTGTTGCTTTCCCAATCCAGTAAGGGTCCTAAGGCTAGACCCCCTATGCTAAACAAGCCTACCGCAGACATGAGCGACAGATAAATATGAAGGCATGCCGGCTCGGACGTCGCCCGGATCAACAAGGTCCGCGTCAGGTGTTGAGGAACCAGGGCACCCTGACAACAAGTGGGCTACTGGAACAAGAAGGCATCGGTGGGCAAGAGACGAAAACAGGACGTTGTTGGAATGCTACTACGCAAGTAACCCTGGCGGAAGGGGTTACATGAATAGGATGAGGGACCTATGGATTCTTCGATACCCAACATCCAAAATGACGGCGAAACAACTAGTAGCTCAGTGTTCCAACATTCGAAAGAAGGGACTGCTCTCACAGCTAGAGATTGACGAGGTACAACATAAATGCTACGGCAAGGAGGAGTCAGGACGCCAGGTCAGGGGGGAGATATCATCAGCCCCACCCGAGATTGGGTACATAGCCCCAAGTGTGATAGGAGAAGGATCGTTGAGTGCGAGAGGAACTGACCTGAAAGATAGGCTCATGGCCAAGCTTGAAACCTGGATCCCCCGTAGCTGGTTACCAAGATTACGTGAAGTACCCTCAGAAGGTCTGCTAGATGATGTTAATGCAGCACTACGGACGATACCTATAACCACGATTACCGACACTAACAAGCTGATCTACACTACGGCAGCAGTGATCAGTGAGATGCTTGGCTACAAGTTGAACAGCCACAAGGGGCAGTACCCTCCATGGAGAAGGAGGCTAGAGGGCAAGATCAAAGTAGCACGAAGGGAGGTTAGCCAACTAACGGAGTTGCAGAAAGGCGCAACAAAGCATAAGAAATACAGCAAGCTGTCCATACCTGAGGCCTTGGAAACTGCCAAGCAAAGACTCACAGCCTTGGCCAGCCGCTTGAGGAGGTACACCAGAGAGATAGAAGGCAGGAGAATAAACCAGCTGTTCTCCACAGAACCAGCAAAGGTGTACTCTCAGTGGCAAGGGAACAATAAGAGAACAGCACCACCAAGGCTGGAGACGGAGCAATACTGGAAGAGCATATGGGAGAAGGACGCAACCCATAACGGCAATGCTCAGTGGCAGACATCCAAGAAAGGGTCTCCAGTATGAAAAGTTGGACAGCACCAGGGCCCGACATGGTTCACGCCTAATGGCTGAAGAAGCTGACTGCACTCCTCGAGCGTCTGGCAGCACAAATGAACCAGCTGCTAGTTAACGAGATACACCCGGAATGGCTAACCGAAGGTCGGACGGTCCTGATCCCCAAGGACCCCAAGAAGGGACCGGTCTCATCCAACTACCGACCCCATCCAACTACCGACCAATAACCTGCCTCAGCACTACATGGAAGCTCCTGTCAGGCATCATGTCGGCTAAGATGAACAGGCACATGGGTCAATACATGAGCGGGGCACAGAAAGGGATTGGAAAGAATACCAGAGGCACAAAACACCAGCTACTGGTAGACAGAACAGTCAGCCGAGACTGCAAGACCAGACTGACCAACCTGTGCACAGCCTGGATTGATTACAAGAAGGCCTATGACTCAATGCCCCACAGCTGGATACTGGAATGCCTAGAATTGTACAAGATCAATAGGACCCTAAGAGCCTTCATCAGGAACTCAATGGGGATGTGGCGTACAACACTAGAGGCCAACTCCAAGCCCATAGCACAAGTCACCATCAAGTGCGGGATCTACCAAGGAGATGCTCTGTCCCCACTGCTGTTCTGCATAGGCCTGAACCCCCTCAGTGAGATCATTAACAAGACTGGCTACGAATACCGACTACGAAACGGAGCGATTGTCAACCACCTCCTGTACATGGATGACATCAAGCTGTATGCCAAGAGTGAACGAGACATCGATTCACTGATACACACTACCAGGCTATACAGCAATGACATTGGAATGTCATTCGGACTGGAGAAGTGTAGTCGGATGGTAACAAAGAGAGGGAAGGTAGTCAGAACTGAGGGGATTGAACTACCAGAAGGCAACATTGCAGACATAGAGGACAGTTACAAGTACCTGGGGATCCCGCAGGCGAATGGGAACCATGAAGAGGCCGCTAGGAAAGCTGCAACCACCAAGTACCTGCAGAGGGTCAGGCAAGTCCTGAGGAGTCAGCTGAACGGTAAGAACAAGATCCGGGCCATCAACACCCACGCCCTGCCCGTGATCAGGTACCCTGCTGGGGTAATAGGCTGGCCAAAGGAGGAGATAGAAGCCACTGACATAAAGACAAGAAAGCTCCTGACCATGCATGGAGGGTTTCACCCCAAGTCCAGCACCCTGAGGCTGTACGCTAAGCGGAAGGAAGGGGCCGGGGACTGGTGAGTGTCAGCACCACAGTCCAGGATGGGACAAGAAACATCCACAAATACATCACGAAGATGGCCCCAACTGACAGCGTGCTCAGTGAATACCTCAGGCAGCAGAAACCCAAGAAAGAGGAGGAAGGCGAGGAACCATCATGGAAGGACAGGCCCCTGCACGGTATGTACCACCAGCAGATAGAGGAGGTGGCTGATATCCAGAAATCCTACCAGTGGCTGGACAAAGCTGGACTGAAAGACAGCACAGAGGCACTAATCATGGCAGCACAAGAACAAGCTCTGAGTACAAGATCCATAGAGGCTGGGGTCTATCACACCAGGCAAGACCCCAGGTGCAGGCTGTGTAAAGATGCCCCAGAGACAATCCAGCACATAACAGCAGGGTGCAAGTGCTAGCAGGCAAGGCATACATGGAACGCCATAACCAAGTGGCCGGCATAGTGTACAGGAACATCTGTGCCGAGTATAACCTGGAAGTCCCGAGGTAAAAATGGGAGATGCCCCCAAGGGTGATGGCGAATGACCGAGCTAAGATCCTGTGGGACTTCCAGATACAGACGGACAAAATGGTGGTGGTTAACCAACCGGACATAGTGGTGGTAGACAAACAGAAGAAGACGGCTGTAGTGATCGATGTAGCGGTTCGAATGACAGCAATATCAGGAAGAAGGAACACGAGAAGCTGGAGAAATACCAAGGGCTCAGAGAAGAGCTCGAGAGGATGTGGAGGGTGAAGGTAACGGTGGTCCCGTGGTAATCGGAGCACTAGGTGCGGTGACTCCCAAGCTAGGCGAGTGGCTCCAGCAGATCCCGGGAACAACATCGGAGATCTCTGTCCAGAAGAGCGCAGTCCTGGGAACAGCTAAGATACTGCACAGGACCCTCAAGCTCCCAGGCCTCTGGCAGAGGACCCGAGCTTGAAGGATAAACCACCCGCAGGGGCAAGATGGGTGGTTTATATATATATATATATATATATATATATATATATATATATATATATATATATATATAGAGAGAGAGAGAGAGAGAGAGAGAGAAGATAAGCATGTAGGACACATGCAGCTTTGGAAGATGGGTGCAACACTGAGTTTTGAGCTCAGCTCAAAGTTCAGTGTTTAAATTGTTTTGGCTGGGGGGGCAATAACACAATAACACAGGAGCATCTCCGTCATCATCACTGTCACTGTTATCCGTGTCACTATCAGGACCATTTTCAGGGACACTTCAGTGTCACTCTCAGACTCCTCATCTTCCCACCACCTCATTTCCTCAATTATCAGATCTTCTGCTTGCTCAGCTGGGTTTAATTCAAAGTCTCCTGCTCCATTATTGTCCCAGGGTCCTTCTATTTCCTGAGGTGGATTTCTTTCAATGCCTCCTACTGGAACATCAACCACCTCCTCATCTTCTTCATCATCTTCCTCATTAGCCTCTTCCTTGTCATTCTGAAGATTGTCCTCCTCAATATCACGTTGTGGCAGCTGATTAATAACTTGACCCAGAACACGGAGGTTTTCTTCATTCAATAGACCGTGCAACAAACCGTTTTGTGGTCCGTCTCCTCTCTCCATTTTTTTTTAGGATGAAAACAGTCTGCTACAATAGACTGGAGGAATCTGGTCGGTACAGCTGTCAAACGTTAGCTGACTGTTTCAAACTTTTAAAATGTCCTTGAAAAAGATTTGAAATCTCTTTAGCAAACTGTTTAAACACAAGGAGCAAATGTGGACTAATCGCTAATGAGTGCTGTGATGAACGCTGCGAACTGTTTACTGATATTTCTCCACCAACCACATCCAAATTAAATGATGCAGAGATGAACGTCATAGATTTTTTTTGTAGTTCTGTGTTCTGACTCTTGTGACGTCACCAACTGTGGTTCATTCTGATGAAGCTGTTGAACATTCTGCTGGTGAAAAAATGTCACCGGTGACTTTGAAACTTTTACAGGTGAAGCATTTTCCACAACGCTTTGAATGAATTATAGTGACAGAAAGAGGGTTAGGGTTAGGGCTGGTCACCAGCTTGGTGTGTGACCAAGCTGGTGGCCAGCATGAGGAGGAGGTGCCAGGCTGTTGTGGCTGTGTAAGGTTCTTCCACATGTTACTGAGGCCCCTACTTTTCATGGCCACAACCCACATACTCAACTCTGCTGCTCAACCCATATTTTCCTTACAAATGTGACACCATTTCATAAACAGGGTTTCCAGCTGCATAAGATTTATTGCCAAGAAGCATAGTTGCAACAAAGAAGAAAATTGACCAAACACAAACTGTCTCACCTTTTGTGCTCAGTTTATGTTTGCAAAAATCAGACATGAAGTCACTCAGTTTTATGATAAGGGGTGATATCATGTAAAGGTGAAGCAGGCATTAGTTATCGCTGCAACCCTACATATGGGAGGAAGCCCATGTTGCACAGGCTAGGACAGGTACCAGGGAGGTTAGACTAGATGGCACGCTTCTGATACTTATTAATATCTGATGAAACATATGGGAGAGATCTGAACTACTTACTCCGATGCAGGATTTAGTCTTCTTTAAGGTTTAGTGCGATAATAAAAGGCAGCTGGTGATCAATTCTGCTGTATGGCAGCACATATGGTGTCCAAAGTTTTTCAAAATTGGAGAATGTCAGAATGCCAGAGTATGTATTTATTAAAAGTGCAGTCATTAGTGTGAATGCTTGTAAAAGCATTCACAGTATTGTTCTTCTAATCTTTATTAGTGTGAATGCTTGTAAAAGCATTCACAGTATTGTTCTTCTGTTTCTTTATTATTATTTTTCACTATCTATCTATTCCGTCGCGTTTTTGGACGCTAACTCCTTCAAAACCGTTCAACTTAGAAAAACCATTCAAACATCGTTAGATTCCTCTTCTTTTGGACATGACTGCTTCTATTTTTCTTATTTTTAACATTTATATTTTTAAAATTATTCAACTTTTTCAACAAAAATTTCCCATGTATTTCAATGGGAGACCCTTCAAATTCTTCTTCAACTCACTCCTCTTTAAACTGTATCTACTTCCACATACGTTGACATAGAACCACCATTCAAACTTTAAAACGAAGACAAGACATTCAACTATTCAACTTGTATTTATCTTTTAATATCTATTATACTTTTCTTCAGTTCCAGTTTAAGTTTCATGATGATTTTTCAGCCGTTTCAGAGTTTATAATGGGTGTGTATGGGACGGAATGTTGGGGCTAGAGTGAGACAGCTCAACTGCCAGAGTGAGAGGAGCGAAAAAATTAATCTTAAAACATTTTTTAAAACTGCTGCTGTGTCCGCAGCGTTTGCTCTACAGGTATGATTTTACCCTCAAAACGTAGCCATCGCTGTCCTCTTTCATCCAATGTGTTTACTATTGTACTAGGTGTTATGGTTCTTTCATAAATGTCACCCATGCACAGCCTCCTCCTCCAACTCCTCCATAGACTCTAATGTTAAAATGGCTCAGAAGGTTCGTTTGAAAACCAGAAGTACAGGCTGTCTTTACACTGTCACCACGTCCATATAATAAACTCCACAGGCATGAAAACTGAGAATTAGGTAGACTGGACATTGCTGTCGCTCACGGTGAAAGAATTTTGTCAATAGGACCTGTACTTTTCATTTGGGAGCGATTTGTTTCGACCTGACTTTTCTGTTCATTTTAAGCAGCAAAAGTGAGGTGCATGTCTCTGTGCTGTGTGTATGGAGCCAGTGGGTGCAGTCACTATAGCAACCAGGCTCACACCTGCCTGCCTGCCTAACGAGCTCTCTCTCACTCTGCCAATATTCATCTTAAACACTTCTCTTTCAACTGCTGCTGTGTCCACAGTGTTTGCTCTACAGCCATCATTTTACCCTCAAAACGAAGCCATCGTTGTTCTCTTTCCAACAGCATGTCTTTCAAAGCTCAGAGATGTAAACCTTTAAAAGTGTGTGGATCCAAGTGGAGGGATTACACTTTAGTCATTCAGTGATTCAAAGAATATGAACTTTTAATATTCATTCAGATGTTTTCTGACTCTAAATTTTCTGTTCTCATTTCTTAGGTTTTCCAAATTTTAATTTAAAAACTTTTCAGCTATTTTCCAACTTCTTTTGTGTGAACATCAGCTTTCAAAAGTTCTGCACTTTTGTTTTCAGGTTAAAAACTCTGTATTTTCCAGCTCATTCAACATTTTTATTTTTAACTTAAAATTCAGCAATTAATTGATTTCAGTGCATACATTCAGATTCAAGCATTCACACTGCAGTTTCTTCAGAAAATGCACTTTCTAGTTATTATTATTATCTATACCACATTCCGTACATTTTTTGGCATCTAACTCCTTCAAAACCGTTCAACTTAGAAAAACCATTCAAACACCATTAAATTCCTCTTTTGGACATTAATGCTTCTTTTTTTCTCATTTATAACATTTATATTTTTAAAATTATTCAAATTTATTTAACAAAACTTTCCCATGTATTTCAATGGAGAGACCCTTCAAATCCTCATTCAACTTACTCCTCTTTAAACTGTATCTACTTCCACATACATTAACATAGAACCACCATTCAAACTTTAAAACGAAGACAAGACATTCAATTATTCAACTTGTATTTATCTTTTCAATATCTGTTATACTTTTTCTTCAGTTCCAGTTTAAGTTTCATGATGTTTTTTCAGCCATTTCAGAGTTTATAATGGGTGTGTATGGGACGGAATGTTGGGGCTAGAGTGAGACAGCTCAACTGCTAGAGTGAGAGGAGCAAAAAAAGGAATCTTAAAATATTTTTTAAAACTGCTGCTGTGTCCGCGGCGTTTGGTCTACAGGTATGATTTTACCCTCAAAACGTAGCCACCGGTGTCCTCTTTCATTCAGTGTGTTTACTATTGTACTAGGTGTTATGGTTCTTTCATAAATGTCACCAAAGCACAGCCTCCTCCCTCCAACTCTTCCATAGACTCCAATGTTAAAATGGCTCAGAAGGTTCGTTTGAAAACCAGAAGAGCATGGTGTCGTTCCACTGTCACCACGTCCATATAATAAACTCCACAGGCATGAAAACTGAGAATTCAGTAGACTAGACATTGCTGCCGCTCACGGTGAAAGAATTTTGTCAATACGACCTGTACTTTTCATTTGGGAACGATTTGTTTGGGGCTGACTTTTCTGTTCATTTTAAGCAGCAAAAGTGAGGTGCATGTCTGTGAGCGTGTGTATGGAGCCATTGGGTGCAGTCACTATAGCAACCAGGCTCACACCTGCCTGCCTAACGAGCTCTGTCTCTCACTGTGCCAAGATTCATCTTAAACACTTCTCTTTCAACTGCTGCTGTGTCCACAGTGTTTGGTCTATAGCCATCATTTTACCCTCAAAACGTCGCCATCGTTGTTCTCTTTCCAACAGTGTGTCTTTCAGAGCTCAGAGATGTAAACTTTTTAAACTGTGTGGATCCAAGTGGAGGGATCACACATTTCAGTCATTCAGTGATTCAAAGAATATGAACTTTTAATATTCATTCAGATGTTTTCTGACTCTAAATAGTCTTTTCTCATTTCTTAGGTTTTTCTAATTTACATTTAAAACATTTTCAGCTCTTTTCCAACTTCTTCTCTCTGTGGATGTCAGCTTTTAGCAGTTCCGCACTTTTGTTTTCAGGTGCAAATTTCTGTATTTTTCATCTCATTCAACATTTTTAACTTAAAATTCAGCAATTAATTCATTTCAGTGCATACATTCAGATTCAAGCATTCACACTGCAGTTTCTTCAGAAAATGCACTTTCTAGTTAGTGTGAATGCTTGTAAAAGCATTCACAGTATTGTTCTTCTAATCTTTATTATTATTATTAGTGTGAATGCTTGTAAAAGCATTCACAGTATTGTTGTAATCTTCATTCTATTTTATTATTATTATAGATTCCGTACGTTTTTTGTACTCTATCTCCTTCAAAACCGTTCAACTTAGAAAAACCATTCAAACACCGTTAGATTCCTCTTCTTTTGGACATGACTGCTTCTACTTTTCTCATTTATAACATTTATATTTTTAAAATTATTCAACTGTTTTCAACAAAAATTTCCCATGTATTTCAATGGGAAGACCCTTCAAATCCTCATTCAACTTACTCATTTTCAAACTGTATCTACTTCCACATACCACCATTCAAATTTTAAAACGAAGACAAGACATTCAACTATTCAACTTGTATTTATCTTTTCAATATCTGTTATACTTTTTCTTCAGTTCCAGTTTAAGTTTCATGATGTTTTTTCAGCCGTTTCAGCGTTTATAATGGGTGTGTATGGGACGGAATGTTGGGGCTAGAGTGAGACAGCTGAACTGCTAGAGTGAGAGGAGCGAAAAAATTAATCTTAAAATCTTTTTTAAAACTGCTGCTGTGTCCGCAGCGTTTGCTCTACAGGTCTGATGTTACCCTCAAAACGTAGCCATCACTGTCCTCTTTCATCCAATGTGTTTGCTATTGTACTAGGTGTTATGGTTCTTTCATAAATGTCACCAAAGCACAGCCTCCTCCCTCCCACTCCTCCATAGACTCTAATGTTAAAATGGCTCAGAAGGTTCGTTTGAAAATCAGAAGAGCATGGTGTTTTTACACTGTCACCACGTCCATATAATAAACTCCACAGGCATGAAAACTGAGAATTAGGTAGACTGGACATTGCTGCCGCTCACGGTGAAAGAATTTCGTCAATAGGACCTGTACTTTTCATTTGGGAACGATTTGTTTCGGCCTAACTTTTCTGTTCATTTTAAGCAGCAAAAGTGAGGTGCATGTCTGTGTGCGTGTGTATGGAGCCAATGGGTGCAGTCACTATAGCAACCAGGCTCACACCTGCCTGCCTAACGAGCTCTTTCTCTCTCACTGTACCAAGAATCATCTTAAACACTTCTCTTTCAACTGCTGCTGTGTCCACAGTGTTTGCTCTACAGCCATCATTTTACCCTCAAAACGAAGCCATCGTTGTTCTCTTTACAGCACAGTGTCTTTCAAAGCTCAGAGATTTAAACTTTTTAAACTGTGTGGATCCAAGTGGAGGGATCACATTCTAGTCATTCAGTGATTCAAAGAATATGAACTTTTAATATTCATTCAGATATTTTCTGACTCTAAATTTTCTTTTCTCATTACTTAGGTTTTTCTAATTTACATTTAAAACATTTTCAGCTATTATTTCCAGCTTCTTCTGTAAACATAAGCTTTCAAAATTTCTGCACTTTTGTTTTCAGGTTAAAAACTCTGTATTTTCCAGCTCATTCAACATTTTTGGCTTAATATTCAGCAATTAATTCATTTCAGTGCATACATTCAGATTCAAGCATTCACACTGCAGTTTCTTCAGAAAATGCACTTTCTAGTTAGTGTGAATGCTTGTAAAAGCATTCACAGTATTGTTCTTCTAATCTTTATTATTATTATATTTTATTCTTCCGCAGTATTTTTTTCTTTATTATACTGTATCTCCTTCAAAACCGTTCAACTTAGAAAAACCATTCAAACACCATTAGATTCCTCTTCTTTTGGACATGACTGCTTCTATTTTTCTCATTTTTAACATTTATATTTTTAATTTTATTTAACTTTTTTCAACAAAAAATTCCCATGTATTTCAATGGGGAGACCCTTCAAATCCTCATTCAACTTATTCATTTTTAAACTGTATCTACTTCCACATACGTTGACATAGAGCCACCATTCAAACTTTAAAACGAAGACAAAACATTCAACTATTCAATTTGTATTTATCTTTTCAATATCTATTATACTTTTCTTCAGTTCCAGTTTAAGTTTCATGATGTTTTTCACCCATTTCAGAGTTTATAATGGGTGTGTATGGGACGGAATGTTGGAGCTAGAGTGAGACAGCTCAACTGCTAGAGTGAGAGGAGCAAAAAAATTAATCTTAAAATATTTTTTAAAACTGCTGCTGTGTCCACGGTGTTTGGTCTACAGGTATGATTTTACCCTCAAAACGTAGCCATCGCTGTCCTCTTTCATCCAATGTGTTTACTATTGTCCTAGGTGTTATGGTTCTTTCATAAATGTCACCAAAGCACAGCCTCTTCCCTCCAACTCCTCCATAGACTCTAATGTTAAAATGGCTCAGAAGGTTCGTTTGAAAATCAGAAGAGCATGGTGTTTTTACACTGTCACCACGTCCATATAATAAACTCCTCTCAGGCATGAAAACTGAGAATTAGGTAGACTGGACATTGCTGCCGCTCACGGTGAAAGAATTTCGTCAATAGGACCTGTACTTTTCATTTGGGAAGGATTTGTTTGGGCCTGACTTTTCTGTTCATTTTAAGCAGCAAAAGTGAGGTGCATGTCTGTGCGTGTGTATGGAGCCATTGGGTGCAGTCACTATAGCAACCAGGCTCACACCTGCCTGCCTAATGAGCTCTCTCTCTCTCACTGTGCCAAGATTCATCTTAAACACTTCTCTTTCAACTGCTGTTGTGTCCACAGTGTTTGCTCTACAGACATCATTTTACCCTCAAAACGTCGCCATCGTTCTTCTCTTTCCAACACTGTGTCTTTCAAAGCTCAGAGATGTAAAGTTTTTAAACTGTGTGGATCCAAGTGGAGGGATCACATTTTAGTCATTCAGTCATTCAAAGAATATGAACTTTTAATATTCATTCAGATGTTTTCTGACTCTAAATTTTCTTTTCTCATTACTTAGGTTTTCTAATTTACATTTAAAACATTTTTAGCTATTTTCCAACTTCTTCTCTGTGCTTGTCAGCTTTTAGCAGTTCAGCACTTTTGTTTTCAGGTGCAAATTTCTGTATTTTTCATCTCATTCAACATTTTTAACTTAAAATTCAGCAATTAATTCTTTTCAGTGCATATATTCAGATTCAAGCATTCACACTGCAGTTTCTTCAGAAAATGCACTTTCTAGTTAGTGTGAATGCTTGTAAAAGCATTCACAGTATTGTTCTTCTAATCTTTATTATTATTATTATTATTGTGTGGATGCCCTCAAAGGGCTTCCACACTATTGAGTTCCTGTTTCTCTTTATTCTTTATTTTTCTTTTTCAAGTTGCTTCCGTACGTTTTTTGGACTTTATCTACTCCCTCAGTTTTCAGCCGATTTTCTCCGTTCAAACTCTATACTGTTCTGCTCTTTCTGCTTATGGGTGCTATGACTTTTGGTGTTTATTACTGTTATACTTTTTAAAATATTACGTTTTTTTCCTTTAATTTGTCCCATTGAAATGAATGGGAAACTTCCACAATTCTGCTAAAACTTGCTTGTTTTTGAAACTTAACTACTTCCTTATACTTTCACCTAGAAACTCCATTCAAACTTTAAAATGTTCTCAGATTATTGGGCTATTCCTGTCTGATTCAGCTTTTTCAGATCTTCTACCGTTTTAATCTTATCTCTCTTTAAGTTTTCAGTTGCAAAATTGTGATTTTTCAGAAAATACATGCGTTGCTATGGTTGCTATGCAATTAACTCAGAGTGAGGGCTGGTCTGTTCTGAATTTTCTCTTCATGTCTGAATAACTTCTTGCTACTCGCTCAATTTCCACTCAACCCCCACAAATTATACATCAAAACGTAGGTATTTTTGCTGGCTTTCAGAAAATGTCACTATCATTCTTGTGGGATTTACAGATTTTTTGCAAATCTCCTCAGAGCAACACAGGGTCTGAAAACTCTCCATAGAAAGTCAATGGAGAGCTTGTTCAAAATCACCGCTGAATTTTTCTAATGAGAGGCATTTTCAAATCGTCATATCTCCTTAACGAAACAAAGTTGAGACATGACGCTTGTGCCAATATATCTTCAGACTCTCCTGATGCTCACAATTCAAGAGTATTTTCCTCACCTATTACCGTTTGGCCATGAATTACATTTGTTTGAGGATAGGAAATTTGTCTCTCGCTCAGATCTCTTCAGATTTCAAACTCTGGAAATGAGGCACTTTTTTCTCTCGTCATATCTTTTTGATGGATTTCAACAGAGCCCTGAAAATTTCCATGACTGTTCACCAAAGCCTGCTGTTTCTTACAGTGAAAGAATGATTTTGATGCTCCATATAGATTTAGAGTTACACAACGTTGTTTGAGGGCAAGTCAAGGCAGTTTTGCTTCGCCTCTTCTCAGTTGCAGTGTGTTACAAGTCATATAGCTTTAATAATTTATATTTTATCTCTGAATTATGAAGACCTGCAGATTTCCCCATCTCTTCTGAACAAAACGGTGTCAGAATGAGCGTTCTAGCCCCTACGGTTTAGGAAATTATGGCCATTTGTTCGAGGGAATCCTGAATGTGAGAAATACACTAAAGAAAACTCAGAGCTCTCTCTGTGTCTGTGTGTGTAAGTGCTGATTAGAGCAGGTGCAGCTAATTTAGCTGACCTAGATATACCAAGCCCAGACTCTTAACAGCCACTGTTCCCTTTGCGCTGTGTGTGTGTGTGTGTGTGTCTCAGTATTTCTCCCATGTTAAAGTATAACTCCTCCATAATAGTATTTCTGCTAAATCAAAGTACTTCTACTACATCTTAGTACTTCTGCTCAATCATAGTAATTCTGGGAAATCATAGTATTTATCCCAAATCATAGTATTTATGCAAAATTACAGTATTTCTGCTAAAAAGCAGAAATAGTACCTTTTAGCAGAAATTTCTGTCAAAAGATATTATTTATGTTAAAACATACTATTTCTGCTAAATCATAGTATTTGTGCCAAATCATAGTATTTGTACCCAATCATAGTATTTCTGCCATGTCATTGTATTTGCGCCAAATCATGGTATTTTTTTTGCCAAATCATGGTATTTCTGCCCAATTAAAATTTCTGTTATGTTATAGTATTACTACTAAGTCGTAGAATTTCTGTTATGTTATAGTATATCTGCTGATTATAGTATATGTGCCAAATCATAGTATTTATAGCAAATCATAGTATTTGTGCCCAAACATAGTATTTCTTGCCAAATTGTAGTATTTGTGCAAAAACATACTATGTCTGCAAAATCACAGTATATCTGTTATGTTATAGTATTACTACTAAGTCGTAGAATTTCTGTTATGTTATAGTATATCTGCTGATTATAGTATATGTGCCAAATCATAGTATTTATAGCAAATCATAGTATTTGTGCCCAAACATAGTATTTCTTGCCAAATTGTAGTATTTGTGCAAAAACATACTATATCTGCAAAATCATAGTATATCTGTTATGTTATAGTATTACTACTAAGGCATAGTATTTCTACCAAATCAAAGTATTCCTTCAAAATCATAGTATTACTGCAATTTCATAGTATTTGAGTGAAATCGTAGTATCTGTGCAAAAACATACTATGTCTGCTAAATCACAGTATATCTGTTATGTTAAAGTATTAGTACTAAGTCACAGTATTTCTGCCAATTCGTATTATTTGTACTAAATCATGGTACTTGTGCCAAATCATAGTATTTTTGCAAATCATAGTATTCGAACCAAAACATAGTAGTATTTGTAATGAAGTAATAGTATTTCTTCTAAATCATAGTATTTCAATCAAATCTCAGTAGTTGTGCTTAAACACAGTATTATTGCCAAATCATAGTATTTGTACTGAAACATAGTATTTCTGCCAATAAGAGTATTTCTACTAAATCATAGTACTTGTGCCAATTCATAGTATTTCTGCCACATTGTGCTAGTTGTTGTGCAAAACATAGACTGTCTGCAAAATCATAGTATATCTATTATGTTATAGTATTACTACTGAGGCATAGTATTTCTACCAAATCAAAGTATTCCTTCAAAATCATAGTATTACTGCAATTTCATAGTATTTGAGTGAAATCGTAGTATTTGTGCAAAACCATACTATGTCTGCAAAATCTCAGTATATCTGTTATGTTATAGTATTACTACTAAGGCATAGTATTTCTACCAAATCAAAGTATTCCTTCAAAATCATAGTATTACTGCAATTTCATAGTATTTGAGTGAAATCGTAGTATCTGTGCAAAAACATACTATGTCTGCTAAATCACAGTATATCTGTTATGTTAAAGTATTAGTACTAAGTCACAGTATTTCTGCCAATTCGTAGTATTTGTAACGAAATCATGGTACTTGTGCCAAATAATAGTATTTTTGCAAATCATAGTATTCGAACCAAAACATAGTAGCATTTGTACGAAGTCATAGTATTTCACTCAAATCTCAGTAGTTGTGCTTAAACGCAGTATTATTGCCAAATCATAGTATTTGTACTGAAACATAGTATTTCTGCCAATAAGAGTATTTCTACTAAATCATAGTACTTGTGCCAATTCATATTATTTCTGCCACATTGTGCTAGTTGTGCAAAAACATAGACTGTCTGCAAAATCATAGTATATCTATTATGTTATAGTATTACTACTAAGTCGTAGACTCTCTATTTTGTTAAATTATATCTGCTGAATACAGTATATGTGCCAAATCATAGTATTTATAGCAAATCATAGTATTTGTGCCCAAACATAGTATTTCTTGCCAAATTGTAGTATTTGTGCAAAAACATACTATGTCTGCAAAATCATAGTATATCTGTTATGTTATAGTATTACTACTAAGGCATAGTATTTCTACCAAATCAAAGTATTCCTTCAAAATCATAGTATTACTGCAATTTCATAGTATTTGAGTGAAATCGTAGTATCTGTGCAAAAACATACTATGTCTGCTAAATCACAGTATATCTGTTATGTTAAAGTATTAGTACTAAGTCACAGTATTTCTGCCAATTCGTATTATTTGTACTAAATCATGGTACTTGTGCCAAATCATAGTATTTTTTGCAAATCATAGTATTCGAACCAAAACATAGTAGTATTTGTACGAAGTAATAGTATTTCTTCTAAATCATAGTATTTCAATCAAATCTCAGTAGTTGTGCTTAAACACAGTATTATTGCCAAATCATAGTATTTGTACTGAAACATAGTATTTCTGCCAATAAGAGTATTTCTACTAAATCATAGTACTTGTGCCAATTCATAGTATTTCTGCCATATTGTGCTAGTTGTGCAAAAACATAGACTGTCTGCAAAATCATAGTATATCTATTATGTTATAGTATTACTACTGAGGCATAGTATTTCTACCAAATCAAAGTATTCCTTCAAAATCATAGTATTACTGCAATTTCATAGTATTTGAGTGAAATCGTAGTATTTGTGCAAAACCATACTATGTCTGCAAAATCTCAGTATATCTGTTATGTTATAGTATTACTACTAAGGCATAGTATTTCTACCAAATCAAAGTATTCCTTCAAAATCATAGTATTACTGCAATTTCATAGTATTTGAGTGAAATCGTAGTATCTGTGCAAAAACATACTATGTCTGCTAAATCACAGTATATCTGTTATGTTAAAGTATTAGTACTAAGTCACAGTATTTCTGCCAATTCGTATTATTTGTACTAAATCATGGTACTTGTGCCAAATCATAGTATTTTTTGCAAATCATAGTATTCGAACCAAAACATAGTAGTATTTGTACGAAGTAATAGTATTTCTTCTAAATCATAGTATTTCAATCAAATCTCAGTAGTTGTGCTTAAACACAGTATTATTGCCAAATCATAGTATTTGTACTGAAACATAGTATTTCTGCCAATAAGAGTATTTCTACTAAATCATAGTACTTGTGCCAATTCATAGTATTTCTGCCACATTGTGCTAGTTGTGCAAAAACATAGACTGTCTGCAAAATCATAGTATATCTATTATGTTATAGTATTACTACTGAGGCATAGTATTTCTACCAAATCAAAGTATTCCTTCAAAATCATAGTATTACTGCAATTTCATAGTATTTGAGTGAAATCGTAGTATTTGTGCAAAACCATACTATGTCTGCAAAATCTCAGTATATCTGTTATGTTATAGTATTACTACTAAGGCATAGTATTTCTACCAAATCAAAGTATTCCTTCAAAATCATAGTATTACTGCAATTTCATAGTATTTGAGTGAAATCGTAGTATCTGTGCAAAAACATACTATGTCTGCTAAATCACAGTATATCTGTTATGTTAAAGTATTAGTACTAAGTCACAGTATTTCTGCCAATTCGTAGTATTTGTACGAAATCATGGTACTTGTGCCAAATAATAGTATTTTTTGCAAATCATAGTATTCGAACCAAAACATAGTAGCATTTGTACGAAGTCATAGTATTTCACTCAAATCTCAGTAGTTGTGCTTAAACGCAGTATTATTGCCAAATCATAGTATTTGTACTGAAACATAGTATTTCTGCCAATAAGAGTATTTCTACTAAATCATAGTACTTGTGCCAATTCATATTATTTCTGCCACATTGTGCTAGTTGTGCAAAAACATAGACTGTCTGCAAAATCATAGTATATCTATTATGTTATAGTATTACTACTAAGTCGTAGACTCTCTATTTTGTTAAATTATATCTGCTGAATACAGTATATGTGCCAAATCATAGTATTTATAGCAAACCATAGTATTTGTGCTAAAACATAGTATTTCTGCCAAATCGTAGTATTTGTGCAAAAACATACTATGTCTGCAAAATCACAGTGTATCTGCTATGTTATAGTATTACTACTAAGGCATAGTATTTCTACCAAATCATAGTATTCCTTCAAAATCATAGTATTACTGCAATTTCATAGTATTTGAGCGAAATCGTAGTATTTGTACTAAATCATGGTACTTGTGTCAAATCATAGTATTTTTTGCAAATCATATTATTTGAACTAAAACATTGTATTTGTACGAAGTCATAGTATTTCTTCTAAATCATAGTATTTCACCCAAATCTCAGTAGTTGTGCTAAAACCCTGTATTATTGCCAAATTGTAATATTTGTACTGAAACGTAGTATTTCTGCCAATACGAGTATTTGTACTAAATCATAGTACTTGTGCCAAAACATAGTATTTCTGCCATATTGTGCTAGTTGTGCAAAAACATATACTATGATTTTGCAGAGAGTCTATCTATTATGTTATAGTATTACTACTAAGTCGTAGACTTTCTGTTTTGTTATAGTGTATCTGCTGAATATAGTATATGTGCCAAATCATAGTATTTGTGCTGAAACATATTATACTGCCAAATTGTAGTATTTGTGCAAAAACATAGAATGTCTGCAAAATCATCATATATCTGTGATGTTATAGTATTACTACTAAGGCATAGTATTTCTGCAAAATCATAGTATTTTTGCAGAAACATAGTACTTCTGGTAAATCATAGTATTTCTACTAAATAATAGTATTTCTGCCAGATCATATTATTTGTTTCAAATCATAGCATTCGGACCAAATCATAGTATTTGTGCCAAAATATTGTATTTATACAAAGTCATAATATTTCTTCTAAATCATAGTATTTCAATCAAATCTCAGGAGTTGTGCTAAAACGCAGTATTATTGCCAAATCATTGTATTTGTACCCAAACATATCAGTTCAACTTATTTAACTCTTCTCAAGAACCCAACATCTCTTCTTCACCCCGTTTCAGCAGAATTGTGAGTTTTTTCACCCCTTTTCAGCACAAATCCCAGCTTTTTCAGGTGTTTTCAACAGAAATCTCTTTTTTAGCAGACATTCTGCTGATGCACCTGTTTTCAGTGCAACGTTCTACTTCTTTACCTCTTTTCAGTAGAAATTCTGCTGATTCACCTATTTTAAGCAGAATTTTCAGCCTTTCACCTCTTATCAATACAAATCTCAGTATCTTCTGCTCATTTCAGAGGAAACCTTTTCACCTCTCCTCTTTTCAGTACAAATTTGAACTTCTGTACCCCTTTGAAGCAGAATCTTTGCCTTTTCACCTCTTTTCAGCAAAAGTTTCTGTTTTTTCACTTGTTTTCAGCATAATTTTTCAGTTTCTTTACTGCCATACAATTTTTGCAGCAGACAGCTTCAGCGTTCCGGCATCCACACAGCATTTTCGCAGGAAATGCAAATTTTTCTAGTTATATTTTATTATATATTCCGTACATTTTTTGTACTGTATCTCCTTCAAAACCGTTCAACTTAGAAAAACCATTCAAACACCATTAGATTCCTCTTCTTTTGGACACGACTGCTTCTATTTTTCTCATTTTTAACATTTATATTTTTAATTTTATTCAACTTTTTTCAACAAAAATTTCCCATGTATTTCAATGGGGAGACCCTTCAAATCCTCATTCAACTTACTCATTTTCAAACTGTATCTACTTCAACATACGTTGACATAGAGCCACCATTCAAACTTTAAAACGAAGACAAGACATTCAACTATTCAACTTGTATTTATCTTTTCAATATCTGTTATACTTTTCTTCTTCAGTTCCAGTTTAAGTTTCATGATGATTTTTCAGCCGTTTCAGAGTTTATAATGGGTGTGTATGGGACGGAATGTTGGGGCTAGAGTGAGACAGCTCAACTGCTAGAGTGAGAGGAGCAAAAAATTAATCTTAAAATATTTTTAAAACTGCTGCTGTGTCCGCAGCGTTTGCTCTACAGGTCTGATTTTACCCTCAAAACGTAGCCATCGCTGTCCTCTTTCATCCAATGTGTTTACTATTGTCCTAGGTGTTATGGTTCTTTCATAAATGTCACCAAAGCACAGACTCCTCCCTCCAAGTCCTCCATAGACTCCAATGTTAAAATGGCTCAGAAAGTTCCTTTGAAAATCAGAAGAGCAGGCTGTCTTTACACTGTCACCACGTCCATATAATAAACTCCACAGGCATGAAAACTGAGAATTAGGTAGACTAGACATTGCTGTCGCTCACGGTGAAAGAATTTTGTCAATACGACATGTACTTTTCATTTGGGAAGGATTTGTTTGGGGCTGACTTTTCTGTTCATTTTAAGCAGCAAAAGTGAGGTGCATGTCTGTGCGTGCGTGTATGGAGCCCCTGGCTCAGTCACTATAGCAACCAGGCTCACACCTGCCTGCCTGCCTAACGAGCTCTCTCTCACTCTGCCAATATTCATCTTAAACACTTCTCTTTCAACTGCTGCTGTGTCCACAGTGTTTGCTCTACAGCCATCATTTTACCCTCAAAACGAAGCCATCGTTGTTCTCTTTCCAACAGCATGTCTTTCAAAGCTCAGAGATGTAAACCTTTAAAAGTGTGTGGATCCAAGTGGAGGGATTACACTTTAGTCATTCAGTGATTCAAAGAATATGAACTTTTAATATTCATTCAGATGTTTTCTGACTCTAAATTTTCTGTTCTCATTTCTTAGGTTTTCCAAATTTTAATTTAAAAACTTTTCAGCTATTTTCCAACTTCTTTTGTGTGAACATCAGCTTTCAAAAGTTCTGCACTTTTGTTTTCAGGTTAAAAACTCTGTATTTTCCAGCTCATTCAACATTTTTATTTTTAACTTAAAATTCAGCAATTAATTCATTTCAGTGCATACATTCAGATTCAAGCATTCACACTGCAGTTTCTTCAGAAAATGCACTTTCTAGTTAGTGTGAATGCTTGTAAAAGCATTCACAGTATTGTTGTTGTAATCTTTATTCTATTTTATTATTATTCTTCCGTACGTTTTTTGTACTCTATCTCCTTCAAAACCGTTCAACTTAGAAAAACCATTCGAACACCGTTAGATTCCTCTTCTTTTGGACATGACTGCTTGTATTTTTCTCATTCATAACATTTATATTTTTAAAATTATTCAACTTTTTTCAACAAAAATTTCCCATGTATTTCAATGGGGAGACCCTTCAAATCCTCATTCAACTTACTCCTCTTTAAACTGTATCTACTTTAACATACGTTGACATAGAGCCACCATTCAAACTTTAAAACGAAGACAAGACATTCAACTATTCAACTTGTATTTATCTTTTCAATATCTGTTATACTTTTCTTCAGTTCCAGTTTAAGTTTCATGATGTTTTTTCAGCCGTTTCAGAGTTTATAATGGGTGTGTATGGGACGGAATGTTGGGGCTAGAGTGAGAAGGCTCAACTGCTAGAGTGAGAGGAGCGAAAAAATTAATCTGAAAATATTTTTTAAAACTGCTGCTGTGTCCACGGTGTTTGGTCTACAGGTATGATTTTACCCTCAAAACGTAGCCATCGCTGTCCTCTTTCATCCAATGTGTTTACTATTGTACTAGGTGTTATGGTTCTTTCATAAATGTCACCAAAGCACAGCCTCCTCCCTCCAACTCCTCCATAGACTCTAATGTTAAAATGGCTCAGAAGGTTCGTTTGAAAATCAGAAGAGCATGGTGTTTTTACACTGTCACCACGTCCATATAATAAACTCCACAGGCATGAAAACTGAGAATTAGGTAGACTGGACATTGCTGCCGCTCACGGTGAAGGAATTTCGTCAATAGGACCTGTACTTTTCATTTGGGAGCGATTTGTTTCGGCCTGACTTTTCTGTTCATTTTAAGCAGCAAAAGTGAGGTGCATGTCTGTGTGCGTGTGTACTGAGCTATTGGGTGCAGTCACTATAGCAACCAGGCTCACACCTGCCTGCCTAACGAGCTCTCTCTCACTCTGCCAAGATTCATCTTGAACACTTCTCTTTCAACAGCTGCTGTGTCCACAGTGTTTGGTCTACAGCCATCATTTTACCCTCAAAACGTCGCCATCGTTCTTCTTTTTCCAACAGCGTGTCTTTCAAAGCTCAGAGATGTAAACCTTTAAAACTGTGTGGATCCAAGTGGAGGGATCATATTTTAGTCATTCAGTGATTCAAAGAATATGAACTTTTAATATTCATTCAGATGTTTTCTGACTCTAAATAGTCTTTTCTCATTACTCAGGTTTTTCTAATTTACATTTAAAACATTTTCAGCTATTTTCCAACTTCTTCTCTGTGCTTGTCAGCTTTTAGCAGTTCAGCACTTTTGTTTTCAGGTGCAAATTTCTGTATTTTTCATCTCATTCAAAATTTTTAACTAAAAATTCAGCAATTAATACATTTCAGTGCATACATTCAGATTCAAGCATTCACACTGCAGTTTCTTCAGAAAATGCACTTTCTAGTTATTATTAGTGTGAATGCTTGTAAAAGCATTCACAGTATTGTTCTTCTAATCTTTATTATTCTATTTTATTATTATCTATTCAAATGCGTTTTTGTACTCCTACTCCTTCAAAACCGTTCAACTTAGAAAACCATTCAAACACCGTTAGATCGCTCTTCTTTTGGACATGACTGCTTGTATTTTTCTCATTTATAACATTTATATTTTTAATTTTATTCAACTTTTTCAACAAAAATTTCCCATGTATTTCAATGGGGAGACCCTTCAAATCCTCATTCAACTTACTCATTTTTAAACTCCTACTACGTCCACATACGTTGACATAGAGCCACCATTCAAACTTTAAAACGAAGACAAGACATTCAACTACTCAACTTGTATTTATCTTTTCAATATCTGTTATACTTTTTCTTCAGTTCCAGTTTAAGTTTCATGATGTTTTTTCAGCCGTTTCATAGTTTATAATGGGTGTGTATGGGACGGAATGTTGGGGCTAGAGTGAGACAGCTGAACTGCTAGAGTGAGAGGAGCGAAAAAATTAATCTTAAAATATTTTTTAAAACTGCTGCTGTGTCCGCAGCGTTTGCTCTACAAGTATGATTTTACCCTCAAAACGTAGCCATCGCTGTCCTCTTTCATCCAATGTGTTTACTATTGTACTAGGTGTTATGGTTCTTTCATAAATGTCACCAAAGCACAGCCTCCTCCTCCAACTCCTCCATAGACTCTAATGTTAAAATGGCTCAGAAGGTTCGTTTGAAAATCAGAAGAGCATGGTGTCTTTCCACTGTCACCACGTCCATATAATAAACTCCACAAGCATGAAAACTGAGAATTAGGTAGACTGGACATTGCTGTCGCTCACGGTGAAAAGAATTTTGTCAATACGACCTGTACTTTTCATTTGGGAGCGATTTGTTTCGACCTGACTTTTCTGTTCATTTTAAGCAGCAAAAGTGAGGTGCATGTCTGTGCGCGTGTGTATGGAGCCAGTGGGTGCAGTCACTATAGCAACCAGGCTCACACCTGCCTGCCTGCCTAACGAGCTCTCTCTCACTCTGCCAATATTCATCTTAAACACTTCTCTTTCAACTGCTGCTGTGTCCACAGTGTTTGCTCTACAGCCATCATTTTACCCTCAAAACGAAGCCATCGTTGTTCTCTTTACAACACAGTGTCTTTCAAAGCTCAGAGATGTAAACCTTTAAAAGTGTGTGGATCCAAGTGGAGGGATCACATTCTAGTCATTCAGTGATTCAAAGAATATGAACTTTTAATATTCATTCAGATGTTTTCTGACTCTAAATTTTCTGTTCTCATTTCTTAGGTTTTCCAAATTTTAATTTAAAAACTTTTCAGCTATTTTCCAACTTCTTCTGTGTGAACATCAGCTTTCAAAAGTTCTGCACTTTTGTTTTCAGGTTAAAAACTCTGTATTTTCCAGCTCATTCAACATTTTTATTTTTAACTTAAAGTTCAGCAATTAATTCATTTCAGTGCATACATTCAGATTCAAGCATTCACACTGCAGTTTCTTCAGAAATTGCACTTTCTAGTTATTATTATATTTTATCTATTCCGTACGTTTTTTGTAATGCTACTCCTTCAAAACCGTTCAACTTAGAAAAACCATTCAAACACTGTTAGATTCCTCTTCATTAGGACATGACTGCTTCTATTTTTCTCATTTTTAAAATTTATATTTTTAAAATTATTCAACTTTTTTCAACAAAAATTTCCCATGTATTTCAATGGGGAGACCCTTCAAATCCTCATTCAACTTACTCATTTTCAAACTGTATCTACTTTAACATACGTTGACATAGAGCCACCATTCAAACTTTAAAATGAAGACAAGACATTCAACTATTCAACTTGTATTTATCTTTTCAATATCTATTATACTTTTTCTTCAGTTCCAGTTTAAGTTTCATGATGTTTTTTCAGCCGTTTCAGAGTTTATAATGGGTGTGTATGGGACGGAATGTTGGGGCTAGAGTGAGACAGCTCAACTGCTAGAGTGAGAGGAGCAAAAAAATTAATCTGAAAATCTTTTTTAAAACTGCTGCTGTATCCGCAGCGTTTGCTCTACAGGTCTGATTTTACCCTCAAAACGTAGCCATCGCTGTCCTCTTTCATCCAATGTGTTTACTATTGTACTAGGTGTTATGGTTCTTTCATAAATGTCACCAAAGCACAGCCTCCTCCCTCCAACTCCTCCATAGACTCTAATGTTAAAATGGCTCAGAAGGTTCGTTTGAAAATCAGAAGAGCATGGTGTTTTTACACTGTCACCACGTCCATATAATAAACTCCTCAGGCATGAAAATTGAGAATTAGGTAGACTGGACATTGCTGCCGCTCACGGTGAAAGAATTTCGTCAATAGGACCTGTACTTTTCATTTGGGAGCGATTTGTTTGGGCCTGACTTTTCTGTTCATTTTAAGCAGCAAAAGTGAGGTGCATGTCTGTGTGCGTGTGTATGGAGCCAATGGGTGCAGTCACTATAGCAACCAGGCTCACACCTGCCTGCCTAACGAGCTCTGTCTCTCACTGTGCCAAGATTCATCTTAAACACTTCTCTTTCAACTGCTGCTGTGTCCACAGTGTTTGCTCTACAGCCATCATTTTACCCTCAAAACGTCGCCATTGTTGTTCTCTATCCAACACTGTGTCTTTCAAAGCTCAGAGATGTAAAGTTTTTAAACTGTGTGGATCCAAGTGGAGGGATCACATTTTAGTCATTCAGTCATTCAAAGAATATGAACTTTTAATATTCATTCAGATGTTTTCTGACTCTAAATTTTCTTTTTCTCATTACTTAGGTTTTTCTAATTTACATTTAAAACATTTTCAGCTATTTTCCTGCTTCTTCTGTGTGAACATAAGCTTTCAAAAGTTCTGCACTTTTGATTTCAGGTTAAAACTCTGTATTCTCCAGCTCATTCAACATTTTTGGCTTAATATTCAGCAATTAATTCATTTCAGTGCATACATTCAGATTCAAGCATTCACACTGCAGTTTCTTCAGAAAATGCACTTTCTGAGTTAGTGTGAATGCTTGTAAAAGCATTCACAGTATTGTTCTTCTAATCTTTATTCTTCTATTTTATTATTAGTTTTATATATTTTGTACGTTTTTTGTACTCTATCTCCTTCAAAACCGTTCAACTTAGAAAAACCATTCAAACACCGTTAGATTCCTCTTCTTTTGGACATGACTGCTTGTATTTTTCTCATTTATAACATTTATATTTTTAAAATTATTCAACTTTTTTCAACAAAATTTCCCATGTATTTCAATGGGGAGACCCTTCAAATTCTCCTTCAACTTACTCCTCTTTAAACTGTATCTACTTCCACATACGTTGACGTAGAGCCACCATTCAAACTTTAAAACGAAGACAAGACATTCAACTATTCAACTTGTATTTATCTTTTCAATATCTATTATACTTTTTCTTCAGTTCCAGTTTAAGTTTCATGATGATTTTTCAGCCGTTTCAGAGTTTATAATGGGTGTGTATGGGACGGAATGTTGGGGCTAGAGTGAGACAGCTCAACTGCCAGAGTGAGAGGAGCGAAAAAAATTAATCTTAAAATCTTTTTAAAACTGCTGCTGTGTCCGCAGCGTTTCCTCTACAGGTATGATTTTACCCTCAAAACGTAGCCATCGCTGTCCTCTTTCATCCAATGTGTTTACTATTGTACTAGGTGTTAGGGTTCTTTCATAAATGTCACCAAAGCACAGCCTCCTCCTCCAACTCTTCCATAGACTCTAATGTTAAAATGGCTCAGAAGGTTCGTTTGAAAATCAGAAGAGCATGGTGTCTTTCCACTGTCACCACGTCCATATAATAAACTCCACAGGCATGAAAACTGAGAATTAGGTAGACTGGACATTGCTGCCGCTCACGGTGAAAGAATTTCGTCAATAGGACCTGTACTTTTCATTTGGGAGCGATTTGTTTCGACCTGACTTTTCTGTTCATTTTAAGCAGCAAAAGTGAGGTGCATGTCTGTGCGTGTGTATGGAGGAGCCATTGGGTGCAGTCACTATAGCAACCAGGCTCACACATGCCTGCCTAACGAGCTCTGTCTCTCACTGTGCCAAGATTCATCTTAAACACTTCTCTTTCAACTGCTGCTGTGTCCACAGTGTTTGCTCTACAGCCATCATTTTACCCTCAAAACGTCGCCATCGTTGTTCTCTTTCCAACACAGTGTCTTTCAAAGCTCAGAGATGTAAACCCTTAAAACTGTGTGGATCCAAGTGGAGGATCACATTTTAGTCATTCAGTGATTCAAAGAATATGAACTTTTAATATTCATTCAGATGTTTTCTGACTAAATAGTCTTTTGTCATTTCTTATGTTTTTCTAATTTACATTTAAAACATTTTCAGCTATTTTCCAACTTCTTCTCTGTGCTTGTCAGCTTTTAGCAGTTCAGCTTTTTTGTTTTCAGGTGCAAATGTCTGTATTTTTCATCTCATTCAACATTTTTAACTTAAAATTCAGCAATTAATTCATTTCAGTGCATACATTCAGATTCAAGCATTCACACTGCAGTTTCTTCAGAAAATGCACTTTCTAGTTCTATTTTATTATTATAGATTCCGTACGTTTTTTGTACTCTATCTCCTTCAAAACCGTTCAACTTAGAAAAACCATTCAAACACCATTAGATTCCTCTTCTTTTGGACATGACTGCGTGTATTTTTCTCATTTATAACATTTATATTTTTAAAATTATTCAACTTTTTTCAACAAAAATTTCCCATGTATTTCAATGGGGAGACCCTTCAAATTCTCCTTCAACTTACTCCTCTTTAAACTGTATCTACTTCCACATACGTTGACGTAGAGCCACCATTCAAACTTTAAAACGAAGACAAGACATTCAACTATTCAACATGTATTTATCTTTTCAATATCTATTATACTTTTTCTTCAGTTCCAGTTTAAGTTTCATGATGTTTTTTCAGCCATTTCAGAGTTTATAATGGGTGTGTATGGGACGGAATGTTGGGGCTAGAGTGAGACAGCTCAACTGCTAGAGTGAGAGGAGCAAAAAAATTAATCTGAAAATCTTTTTTAAAACTGCTGCTGTGTCCACGGTGTTTGGTCTACAGGTATGATTTTACCCTCAAAACGTGGCCATCGCTGTCCTCTTTCATCCAATGTGTTTACTATTGTACTAGGTGTTAGGGTTCTTTCATAAATGTCACCAATGCACAGCCTCCTCCCTCCAACTCCTCCATAGACTCTAATGTTAAAATGGCTCAGAAGGTTCGTTTGAAAATCAGAAGAGCATGGTGTTTTTACACTGTCACCACGTCCATATAATAAACTCCTCAGGCATGAAAACTGAGAATTAGGTAGACTGGACATTGCTGCCGCTCACGGTGAAAGAATTTCGTCAATAGGACCTGTACTTTTCATTTGGGAAGGATTTGTTTGGGCCTGACTTTTCTGTTCATTTTAAGCAGCAAAAGTGAGGTGCATGTCTGTGCGTGTGTATGGAGCCATTGGGTGCAGTCACTATAGCAACCAGGCTCACACCTGCCTGCCTAATGAGCTCTCTCTCTCTCACTGTGCCAAGATTCATCTTAAACACTTCTCTTTCAACTGCTGTTGTGTCCACAGTGTTTGCTCTACAGACATCATTTTACCCTCAAAACGTCGCCATCGTTCTTCTCTTTCCAACACTGTGTCTTTCAAAGCTCAGAGATGTAAAGTTTTTAAACTGTGTGGATCCAAGTGGAGGGATCACATTTTAGTCATTCAGTCATTCAAAGAATATGAACTTTTAATATTCATTCAGATGTTTTCTGACTCTAAATTTTCTTTTCTCATTACTTAGGTTTTTCTAATTTACATTTAAAACATTTTTAGCTATTTTCCAACTTCTTCTCTGTGCTTGTCAGCTTTTAGCAGTTCAGCACTTTTGTTTTCAGGTGCAAATTTCTGTATTTTTCATCTCATTCAACATTTTTAACTTAAAATTCAGCAATTAATTCTTTTCAGTGCATATATTCAGATTCAAGCATTCACACTGCAGTTTCTTCAGAAAATGCACTTTCTAGTTAGTGTGAATGCTTGTAAAAGCATTCACAGTATTGTTCTTCTAATCTTTATTATTATTATTATTATTATATTTTATTATATATTCCGTACATTTTTTGTACTGTATCTCCTTCAAAACCGTTCAACTTAGAAAAACCATTCAAACACCATTAGATTCCTCTTCTTTTGGACACGACTGCTTCTATTTTTCTCATTTTTAACATTTATATTTTTAATTTTATTCAACTTTTTTCAACAAAAATTTCCCATGTATTTCAATGGGAGACCCTTCAAATCCTCATTCAACTTACTCATTTTCAAACTGTATCTACTTCAACATACGTTGACATAGAGCCACCATTCAAACTTTAAAACGAAGACAAGACATTCAACTATTCAACTTGTATTTATCTTTTCAATATCTGTTATACTTTTTCTTCAGTTCCAGTTTAAGTTTCATGATGATTTTTCAGCCGTTTCAGAGTTTATAATGGGTGTGTATGGGACGGAATGTTGGGGCTAGAGTGAGACAGCTCAACTGCTAGAGTGAGAGGAGCAAAAAAATTAATCTTAAAATATTTTTTAAAACTGCTGCTGTGTCCGCAGCGTTTGCTCTACAGGTCTGATTTTACCCTCAAAACGTAGCCATCGCTGTCCTCTTTCATCCAATGTGTTTACTATTGTCCTAGGTGTTATGGTTCTTTCATAAATGTCACCAAAGCACAGACTCCTCCCTCCAAGTCCTCCATAGACTCCAATGTTAAAATGGCTCAGAAAGTTCCTTTGAAAATCAGAAGAGCAGGCTGTCTTTACACTGTCACCACGTCCATATAATAAACTCCACAGGCATGAAAACTGAGAATTAGGTAGACTAGACATTGCTGTCGCTCACGGTGAAAGAATTTTGTCAATACGACATGTACTTTTCATTTGGGAAGGATTTGTTTGGGGCTGACTTTTCTGTTCATTTTAAGCAGCAAAAGTGAGGTGCATGTCTGTGCGCGTGTGTATGGAGCCCCTGGCTCAGTCACTATAGCAACCAGGCTCACACCTGCCTGCCTGCCTAACGAGCTCTCTCTCACTCTGCCAATATTCATCTTAAACACTTCTCTTTCAACTGCTGCTGTGTCCACAGTGTTTGCTCTACAGCCATCATTTTACCCTCAAAACGAAGCCATCGTTGTTCTCTTTCCAACAGCATGTCTTTCAAAGCTCAGAGATGTAAACCTTTAAAAGTGTGTGGATCCAAGTGGAGGGATTACACTTTAGTCATTCAGTGATTCAAAGAATATGAACTTTTAATATTCATTCAGATGTTTTCTGACTCTAAATTTTCTGTTCTCATTTCTTAGGTTTTCCAAATTTTAATTTAAAACTTTTCAGCTATTTTCCAACTTCTTTTGTGTGAACATCAGCTTTCAAAAGTTCTGCACTTTTGTTTTCAGGTTAAAAACTCTGTATTTTCCAGCTCATTCAACATTTTTATTTTTAACTTAAAATTCAGCAATTAATTCATTTCAGTGCATACATTCAGATTCAAGCATTCACACTGCAGTTTCTTCAGAAAATGCACTTTCTAGTTATTATTATTATTATATTTTATCTATTCCGTACGTTTTTTGTAATGCTACTCCTTCAAAACCGTTCAACTTAGAAAAACCATTCAAACACTGTTAGATTCCTCTTCATTAGGACATGACTGCTTCTATTTTTCTCATTTTTAAAATTTATATTTTTAAAATTATTCAACTTTTTTCAACAAAAATTTCCCATGTATTTCAATGGGGAGACCCTTCAAATCCTCATTCAACTTACTCATTTTCAAACTGTATCTACTTTAACATACGTTGACATAGAGCCACCATTCAAACTTTAAAATGAAGACAAGACATTCAACTATTCAACTTGTATTTATCTTTTCAATATCTATTATACTTTTTCTTCAGTTCCAGTTTAAGTTTCATGATGTTTTTCAGCCGTTTCAGAGTTTATAATGGGTGTGTATGGGACGGAATGTTGGGGCTAGAGTGAGACAGCTCAACTGCTAGAGTGAGAGGAGCAAAAAATTAATCTGAAAATCTTTTTAAAACTGCTGCTGTATCCGCAGCGTTTGCTCTACAGGTCTGATTTTACCCTCAAAACGTAGCCATCGCTGTCCTCTTTCATCCAATGTGTTTACTATTGTACTAGGTGTTATGGTTCTTTCATAAATGTCACCAAAGCACAGCCTCCTCCTCCAACTCCTCCATAGACTCTAATGTTAAAATGGCTCAGAAGGTTCGTTTGAAAATCAGAAGAGCATGGTGTTTTTACACTGTCACCACGTCCATATAATAAACTCCTCAGGCATGAAAATTGAGAATTAGGTAGACTGGACATTGCTGCAGCTCACGGTGAAAGAATTTCGTCAATAGGACCTGTACTTTTCATTTGGGAGCGATTTGTTTGGGCCTGACTTTTCTGTTCATTTTAAGCAGCAAAAGTGAGGTGCATGTCTGTGTGCGTGTGTATGGAGCCAATGGGTGCAGTCACTATAGCAACCAGGCTCACACCTGCCTGCCTAACGAGCTCTGTCTCTCACTGTGCCAAGATTCATCTTAAACACTTCTCTTTCAACTGCTGCTGTGTCCACAGTGTTTGCTCTACAGCCATCATTTTACCCTCAAAACGTCGCCATTGTTGTTCTCTATCCAACACTGTGTCTTTCAAAGCTCAGAGATGTAAAGTTTTTAAACTGTGTGGATCCAAGTGGAGGGATCACATTTTAGTCATTCAGTCATTCAAAGAATATGAACTTTTAATATTCATTCAGATGTTTTCTGACTCTAAATTTTCTTTTCTCATTACTTAGGTTTTTCTAATTTACATTTAAAACATTTTCAGCTATTTTCCTGCTTCTTCTGTGTGAACATAAGCTTTCAAAAGTTCTGCACTTTTGATTTCAGGTTAAAAACTCTGTATTCTCCAGCTCATTCAACATTTTTGGCTTAATATTCAGCAATTAATTCATTTCAGTGCATACATTCAGATTCAAGCATTCACACTGCAGTTTCTTCAGAAAATGCACTTTCTAGTTAGTGTGAATGCTTGTAAAAGCATTCACAGTATTGTTCTTCTAATCTTTATTCTTCTATTTTATTATTAGTTTTATATATTTTGTACGTTTTTTGTACTCTATCTCCTTCAAAACCGTTCAACTTAGAAAAACCATTCAAACACCGTTAGATTCCTCTTCTTTTGGACATGACTGCTTGTATTTTTCTCATTTATAACATTTATATTTTTAAAATTATTCAACTTTTTTCAACAAAAATTTCCCATGTATTTCAATGGGGAGACCCTTCAAATTCTCCTTCAACTTACTCCTCTTTAAACTGTATCTACTTCCACATACGTTGACGTAGAGCCACCATTCAAACTTTAAAACGAAGACAAGACATTCAACTATTCAACTTGTATTTATCTTTTCAATATCTATTATACTTTTTCTTCAGTTCCAGTTTAAGTTTCATGATGATTTTTCAGCCGTTTCAGAGTTTATAATGGGTGTGTATGGGACGGAATGTTGGGGCTAGAGTGAGACAGCTCAACTGCCAGAGTGAGAGGAGCGAAAAAATTAATCTTAAAATCTTTTTTAAAACTGCTGCTGTGTCCGCAGCGTTTCCTCTACAGGTATGATTTTACCCTCAAAACGTAGCCATCGCTGTCCTCTTTCATCCAATGTGTTTACTATTGTACTAGGTGTTAGGGTTCTTTCATAAATGTCACCAAAGCACAGCCTCCTCCCTCCAACTCTTCCATAGACTCTAATGTTAAAATGGCTCAGAAGGTTCGTTTGAAAATCAGAAGAGCATGGTGTCTTTCCACTGTCACCACGTCCATATAATAAACTCCACAGGCATGAAAACTGAGAATTAGGTAGACTGGACATTGCTGCCGCTCACGGTGAAAGAATTTCGTCAATAGGACCTGTACTTTTCATTTGGGAGCGATTTGTTTCGACCTGACTTTTCTGTTCATTTTAAGCAGCAAAAGTGAGGTGCATGTCTGTGCGTGTGTATGGAGCCATTGGGTGCAGTCACTATAGCAACCAGGCTCACACATGCCTGCCTAACGAGCTCTGTCTCTCACTGTGCCAAGATTCATCTTAAACACTTCTCTTTCAACTGCTGCTGTGTCCACAGTGTTTGCTCTACAGCCATCATTTTACCCTCAAAACGTCGCCATCGTTGTTCTCTTTCCAACACAGTGTCTTTCAAAGCTCAGAGATGTAAACCCTTAAAACTGTGTGGATCCAAGTGGAGGGATCACATTTTAGTCATTCAGTGATTCAAAGAATATGAACTTTTAATATTCATTCAGATGTTTTCTGACTAAATAGTCTTTTGTCATTTCTTATGTTTTTCTAATTTACATTTAAAACATTTTCAGCTATTTTCCAACTTCTTCTCTGTGCTTGTCAGCTTTTAGCAGTTCAGCTTTTTTGTTTTCAGGTGCAAATGTCTGTATTTTTCATCTCATTCAACATTTTTAACTTAAAATTCAGCAATTAATTCATTTCAGTGCATACATTCAGATTCAAGCATTCACACTGCAGTTTCTTCAGAAAATGCACTTTCTAGTTCTATTTTATTATTATAGATTCCGTACGTTTTTTGTACTCTATCTCCTTCAAAACCGTTCAACTTAGAAAAACCATTCAAACACCATTAGATTCCTCTTCTTTTGGACATGACTGCGTGTATTTTTCTCATTTATAACATTTATATTTTTAAAATTATTCAACTTTTTCAACAAAATTTCCCATGTATTTCAATGGGGAGACCCTTCAAATTCTCCTTCAACTTACTCCTCTTTAAACTGTATCTACTTCCACATACGTTGACGTAGAGCCACCATTCAAACTTTAAAACGAAGACAAGACATTCAACTATTCAACATGTATTTATCTTTTCAATATCTATTATACTTTTCTTCAGTTCCAGTTTAAGTTTCATGATGTTTTTCAGCCATTTCAGAGTTTATAATGGGTGTGTATGGGACGGAATGTTGGGGCTAGAGTGAGACAGCTCAACTGCTAGAGTGAGAGGAGCAAAAAAATTAATCTGAAAATCTTTTTTAAAACTGCTGCTGTGTCCATGGTGTTTGGTCTACAGGTATGATTTTACCCTCAAAACGTGGCCATCGCTGTCCTCTTTCATCCAATGTGTTTACTATTGTACTAGGTGTTAGGGTTCTTTCATAAATGTCACCAATGCACAGCCTCCTCCCTCCAACTCCTCCATAGACTCTAATGTTAAAATGGCTCAGAAGGTTCGTTTGAAAATCAGAAGAGCATGGTGTTTTTACACTGTCACCACGTCCATATAATAAGCTCCACAGGCATGAAAACTGAGAATTAGGTAGACTGGACATTGCTGCCACTCACGGTGAAAGAATTTCGTCAATAGGACCTGAACTTTTCATTTGGGAGCGATTTGTTTCGACCTGACTTTTCTGTTCATTTTAAGCAGCAAAAGTGAGGTGCATGTCTGTGCGCGTGTGTATGGAGCCATTGGGTGCAGTCACTATAGCAACCAGGCTCACACCTGCCTGCCTAACGAGCTCTCTCTCTCTCACTGTGCCTAGATTTATCTTAAACACTTCTCTTTCAACTGCTGCTGTGTCCACAGTGTTTGCTCTACAGCCATCATTTTACCCTCAAAACGAAGCCATCATTGTTCTCTTTCCAACAGCGTGTCTTTCAAAGGTCAGAGATGTAAAGCTTTAAAACTGTGTGGATCCAAGTGGAGGGATCACATTTTAGTCATTCAGTGATTCAAAGAATATGAACTTTTAATATTCATTCAGATGTTTTCTGACTCTAAATTTTCCTTTCTCACTTCTTAGGTTTTTCTAACTTACAATTAAAACATTTTCAGCTATTTTCCAACTTCTTCTGTGTGGTTGTCAGCTTTTAGCAGTTCAGCACTTTTGTTTTCAGGCGCGAATTTCTGTATTTTTCATCTCATTCAACATTTTTAACTTAAAATTCAGCAATTAATTCATTTCAGCGCATACATTCAGATTCAAGCATTCACACTGCAGTTTCTTCAGAAAATGCACTTTCTAGTTATTAGTGTGAATGCTTGTAAAAGCATTCACAGTATTGTTCTTCTAATCTTTATTCTTCTATTTTATTTTTATATATTCCGTACGTTTTTTGTACTCTATCTCCTTCAAAACCGTTCAACTTTGAAAAACCATTCAAACACCGTTAGATTCCTCTTCTTTTGGACATGACTGCTTGTATTTTTCTCATTTATAACATTTATATTTTTAAAATTATTCAACTTTTTTCAACAAAAATTTCCCATGTATTTCAATGGGGAGACCCTTCAAATTCTCCTTCAACTCACTCATTTTTAAACTGTATCTACTTCGACATACATTGACGTAGAGCAACCATTCAAACTTTAAAACGAAGACAAGACATTCAACTATTCAACTTGTATTTATCTTTTCAATATCTATTATACTTTTTCTTCAGTTCCAGTTTAAGTTTCATGATGTTTTTTCAGCCGTTTCAGAGTTTATAATGGGTGTGTATGGGACGGAATGTTGGGGCTAGAGTGAGACAGCTCAACTGCTAGAGTGAGAGGAGCAAAAAAATAAATCTTAAAATATTTTTTAAAACTGCTGCTGTGTCCACAGTGTTTGCTGTACAGCTATGATTTTACCCTCAAAACGTAGCCATCGCTGTCCTCTTTCATCCAATGTGTTTACTATTGTCCTAGGTGTTATGGTTCTTTCATAAATGTCACCAAAGCACAGCCTCCTCCCTCCAACTCCTCCATAGACTCTAATGTTAAAATGGCTCAGAAGGTTCGTTTGAAAATCAGAAGAGCATGGTGTTTTTACACTGTCACCACGTCCATATAATAAACTCCTCAGGCATGAAAACTGAGAATTAGGTAGACTGGACATTGCTGCCGCTCACGGTGAAAGAATTTCGTCAATAGGACCTGTACTTTTCATTTGGGAAGGATTTGTTTGGGCCTGACTTTTCTGTTCATTTTAAGCAGCAAAAGTGAGGTGCATGTCTGTGCGTGTGTATGGAGCCATTGGGTGCAGTCACTATAGCAACCAGGCTCACACCTGCCTGCCTAATGAGCTCTCTCTCTCACTGTGCCAAGATTCATCTTAAACACTTCTCTTTCAACTGCTGCTGTGTCCACAGTGTTTGCTCTACAGACATCATTTTACCCTCAAAACGTCGCCATCGTTCTTCTCTTTCCAACACTGTGTCTTTCAAAGCTCAGAGATGTAAAGCTTTAAAACTGTGTGGATCCAAGTGGAGGGATCACATTTTAGTCATTCAGTCATTCAAAGAATATGAACTTTTAATATTCATTCAGATGTTTTCTGACTCTAAATTTTCTTTTCTCATTACTCAGGTTTTTCTAATTTACATTTAAAACATTTTTAGCTATTTTCCAACTTCTTCTCTGTGCTTGTCAGCTTTTAGCAGTTCAGCACTTTTGTTTTCAGGTGCAAATTTCTGTATTTTTCATCTCATTCAACATTTTTAACTTAAAATTCAGCAATTAATTCTTTTCAGTGCATATATTCAGATTCAAGCATTCACACTGCAGTTTCTTCAGAAAATGCACTTTCTAGTTATTAGTGTGAATGCTTGAAGCATT
This sequence comes from Oreochromis aureus, assembly GCF_013358895.1. Lineage (NCBI taxonomy): Eukaryota > Metazoa > Chordata > Actinopteri > Cichliformes > Cichlidae > Oreochromis > Oreochromis aureus. Next base: position 8,348,612 of record NC_052951.1, on the reverse strand, counting down.
CACAGTATTGTTCTTCTAATTAGTGTGAATGCTTGTAAAAGCATTCACAGTATTGTTCTTCTAATCTTTATTATTATTGTGTGGATGCCCTAAAAGGGCTTCCACACTATTGAGTTCCTGTTTCTCTTTATTGTGTGGATGCTTTAGGCATCCACACTATTGAGTTCCTGTTTCTCTTTATTCTTTATTCTACTTTATTATTATACTTTATTATTATTCTAGTTGCCACTTTTGCACTTTTTTTGGCACTTAACTACTTCCACAATTTTCAGCCGATTTTCACCGTTCAAATTTTAAACTATTCTGCTATTTCTGCTAATGATGGCAATGACTTTTGGTATTTTTAACTATTATACTTTTTAAAATATTAAGCTTTTTTCCTTTAATTTGTCCCATTGAAATAAATGGGAAACTTCCACAATTCTGCTAAAACTTGCTTGTTTTTGAAACTTAACTACTTTCTCATACTTTTGCCTAGAACAACCATTCAAATTTTAAAATGTTCACAAATTATTGGGCTATTCATGAATGATTCAGCTTTTTCATATCTGTTACCGTTTTCATCTTATCCTCTTTAAGTTTTGAGTTTCATTTTGTGATTTTTCACAAAATACATGCGTTATTATGGTTGCTATGCACTTGGCTTTCAGTGTGCCACTGAAAGTTTTGCAGTCTTCTCTTTATGTCCGAACAACTTCTTGTTACTTGCTCAATCTTCACTCCACTTCCACAATTTATACATCAAAACGTAGGTATTTTTGCTGGCTTTCAGAAAATGTTAATATCATTGTTGTGGAATTTATAGAATTTTGGCAAATCTCCTCAGACCAACACAAAGTCTGGAAACTCTCCATAGAAAGTCAATGGAGAGTTTGTTCAAAATCACCGCTGGATTTCTGTAATGAGAGGCATATTCGAATCGTCATATCTCCCTAACAAAGCGACGTTAAGACATGAGGCTTGTCCCAGTATATCTTCAGACACTCCTGACGCTCACAATTCAAGAATTTCTTTCTCACCTATTACCGTTCTGAGATGAGTTACACTTGTTTGAGGGTAGGAAATTCGTCCTTCGCTCAGATTTCTTCAGATTTCAAACTCTGAAATGAACCACTTTTTTCTCGTCATATCTTTTTGATGGATTTCCACAGAGACCTGAAAATTTCCATGACTGTTCACCAAAGCCTGCTGTCTCTTACGGTGAAAGAATGATATTGATACTCCAAATAGATTTAGAGTTAGAAAGCATTGTTTGAGGGCAAGTCAAGGCAGTTTTGCTTTGCTCTACTCAGTTATGGTGCATTAGAAGTCAAATATCTTTAATAATTCATATTTTAATGATAAATTGTCAACACTTTAAGATTCCCCATCTCTTCTGAACAAAATGGTGTAAGAATGACCGTTCTAGCCCCTACGGTTAGGAAATTATGGTCATTTGTTTGAGGGGAGTCATTATGAGAAATAGACTGCAAAAATCCTGTGTCTCTCTGTGCTGCGTGCACCTGTTTTGGCGGGAAAAAGTGCACAGGCTCTCTGATTGGTGGATTCAAATTCAGCAGCTCCCAGGCTGCTTGACTGAGCTAGAAACTTACTTCTCTCTCCCTGTGTGTGTGTGTGTGTGTGTGTGTGTGTGTGTGTGTGTGTGTGTGTGTGTGTGTGTGCGTTTCGTGCGTGTGTCTGTGTGTGTGTGTGTGTGTGTGTGTGTGTGTGACAGAGAGAGAGAGAGAGAGAGCCCTTTTATGGGATGATCTCATTGTAAGATTTAAATTCAATATATTTAGACTGGTTGACTGAATTGGACCTTGTGTGTGTGTGTGTGTGTGTGTGTGTGTGTGTGTGTGTGTGTGTGTGTGTGTGTGACAGAGAGAGAGAGAGAGA